>NC_043008.1:61135074-61155074 GCF_006345805.1 Octopus sinensis
AATCATCAAAATCTCGATATCACTGGCTATATTTCATTCCGGTCAGTATACAAGCCGAGCAAAGCATCTGTCCGATTTATGGTAGTAAATCGTATGTAATGACTCAGGAGGTAAAAAAGCATTAAGACATATAGCGGTCATGTTGATTCGCTAGCTTCTGCACGCATTTTTTTCTCTCCTTGTTTCTTTCCGTGTTTTTTTTTCTGTGTATCTTTCTGTTGAAGAGCGTAGGCTCGAAACGTAAAAGACTTGTTTTATTTATATCCCAGAGCGCCATACTAATACAATTGTTTGTTTGTATTCCACCTGCCTTCGTCTTTTGTTTATTTTCATAAAGCTTCCCGTTATATATATATGTATGTATGTATGTATGTATGTATGTATGTATGTATGTATGTATGTATATATATATCAGAGGCAAATGTGGATTTCATGTCCTTCCTTTCTTGACTTTACTTGCTTTTTCTATGAATAATTACCCGCCTTAGATTTCGTTCTGGTTTCTTTAAACTCGTAGTACAACAGGTAATCCAAGAAAGAACTTTATATTTTCTCAGTTTTGTAAACTTTTCCAAACTTTAATCTCTTCATAGAAAATCATTATCAAATATTATAATGCTTTCGTAAGATGGTATCTCGATGTTCATCACTTCCACCAACACCACGAGCGCATTATTTCTTATCTTCTTATTAAACTTCTTTACATTTGCATATTCTCAATTTATTTCCTTCTCCTAAATCCCTACTCCTGCATATCATAACATTTTTCCTGCGATGGATACATACGTAAACACATTTGTTCATACGAGGTGAAATGCTTTTAGGTAAGGGCGTCGTTAGAGGCCTAAACATCCGAGTTCTTTTATAGAGCTTAGAAAAACCACAGGATCGCTGCAATGAGTGTGTGAATCTGAAAATGGAATATGTGGAATAAAATCATAATTAACTAATACTCCTATTTTGCAGCACCCATTTATGGGTGTGTGTGTGTGCATGTGTATGTATATGTTTCTATATATACGCACACATTTATGTATCTATATATATATTACCGTGATCACCGTGACCGACCAGACCATCAGATGTTGCTACACATCGCTGGTCACAATGCGCTTCGCATTATTTTAGCCTTGAAATGACGCCACCCCGCTGGCTAAGCGAGCAAACCAAGAGAAGAAAGTGTGAGAGAAAGTTGTGGCGAAAGAGTACAGCAGGGATCGCCACCAACCCCTGACGGAGCCTCGTGGTGCTTTGGGTGTTTTCGCTATATAAACACTCACAACACCCGGTTTGAGAATCGAAACAGCGATTCTAAAACTGCGAGTCCGCTGCCCTAACCCCTGCCCCCCACACAAACACACACACACAACACACACACACACAATACATGTATATGTGTTTGTGTGTGTTTTTACGTTAGTAGAATGTGATCTCCCGCAAAATTTTTGTCAGAAGTAACTGTTGCTACATTAATCTTAAATGCATTGAAATCAAGGAAAATCATGATCAAAATGAATCTAGCCGTGGCCACCACTCCGCTTTCTCATGTATACCGAACCAAGCATACGTTACCTAATCTGCTCTATTCTGTGATGCTACTGACAGAATTCGATTTTCTTTCAAATCACATCAGTGGACTTTCTAGAACCACCCAGTTTCCACTTTCTTCTTTTGATAAGAATGATTTCCTTTTACGCTACCCCTGTCTAATTTAGTTTTCAAAACATACATTTCAGATTTGAGAATTCCAATGTTACAATTTTTTCCATTGGGTATATTGCATTTAATCCTCGTAATGTATAAATTTTAGCAAGTCTTTGTAAAATTTCTATATCATCATGTGCATTAGAATATTGCTTCGCTACGCCAAATATTTATTCTATACTTATTTACACATACAGTTAATTATTCTACATTGCTATCTTCTATCTGCGTAGCGTTGTATTGTTTATATAATGTTGCATAGCGTAGCGCTGAGAGAATGCAAGCGTATAGGAAATTCTTTCTCTGGGTAATAGAACGGTGCATCATGAAGATCTGAATTGTTATCTTTCCATGTATATTGGAAATATAATACCTATTATTCGTGGGAGTATCCAGAATTTTTTTTCAATATTTTAGCAAGCTGACGCCATGTGTATCATCACTAGTTGTATGATGACGAATTCAATAAGCTGCGCCACTGGCAGGGAAAAGGTATTCTGTCACCAAATAAAGAGGATGACTGGAGGTGTGATAGCACATTATTGGTACTGTTATGGTAATGGGAAATAGTAACGTCTCTATTATTATGAATCCTTGATTAATAAGATTACTAAGACTACTCGCGCAATTACTACTGATTAATTAATTTTGGCAACTGACCAGCAATTTCAGGGGAGGGGTTAAGTCGATTACAGCCAAGCTAGTGTGTTACTGGTACTTATTTTATCGACCCTACAAGGATAGAAGCTATAGTCTAGCTCGGCAGGATTTCAACTCAGAACGTAAAAACGGACGCAAACTCGTTAAGTATTTTGCCGACACAGTAACACTTCTACTAGCTCGCGGTCTTAATAGTAATAATAGATATAATATACAGAGTGTCCCCAAAAAATGTATACACTTGCTGCAACAGTCTGTCATGCCAAGCATTAGAGAGGACTTTGAACAGGAAGAGTTTTATTTCCAGCAAGATGGGGCACCTCCATACTACCATCGCGATGTTAGATCCTTTCTTGATGGGATCTTGCCAAACAGGTGGATTGGACGGAGAGGTTTTGTCGAATACCCTCCACGTTCATCAGACCTCACACCACTAGACTTCTTTTTATGGGGATACCTAAAGGACAAAGTCTACGCACAGAAACCTGCAACAGTCGTTCAATTGAGGGCAACTATTGAACATGAATGTACGAATATCCCAAGGGAATTGTTCCATGATGTGTGCCATTCCATCGCTTCGCGTTGTCAGCAGTGTCTGGAGCAGAACGGACATCAGTTTGAGAACATGCGATAACAAGACAATAGAATGATATTTGTAAATTCTTATACATGTTGAAAATTATTCGAATTATAATAAACCCCAAATTTACAATTATTTAAGGTGTGTATACATTTTTTGGGACACCCTGTATATACATGCACACTCACACACACATACACACACACACATATATATATATATATAAATAAATATATGCATTCATAAATGTATTTGGGGTTGTACATGCGAGCATATCTGAGTATATTTGTGCGAGTTCACTTTGAAAATAATGTGGGTATAAAAATCTTCCGATTCATGCTATAATGATTGCTTTTACTTCTCAAACTTAATTAGTAATATATTCATTATAAACAATAACAATTGGACATTTAATATTTAGTTGGAACTACATACTAGCGTAAATATATAGTAATCACTCTTCTACATTTTAGAAAAGAGGAGAGTTATATCGACATAATTGTAAACGTTTTATAAAGTGAAATGAATAACGATTTTAATGCATTTTAACATTTATCAATTAAAGTATTGAATAATTTGATTAAGCTATTATGAAATTATAAGAAACGAGCAAAACGTCCCCCGTCCAACGGACGGTGCTGAGTTGTCAAACATTTAAACCAAATTTTCTCAAAACAACTTGTCCTACCGTCCCATTTTGTGGCATTATTTCAAGCCAGTCGGCTTTTTTTTTGCGCAAACTGCACGTGCATTTTCCTCGCGTACGCGTAGTATCAGTCGCAACAGCTGATGTACTTGCGCATAGAAATGCACGTTACCGCGGGTTTATCGATCGCATTCTCACTTGGAATCAAATTTTTGTAATTTTTTTCAAGACTTATAAACGCCCTGATACTGTCGGTATCTACATATCAAATTTGAGCGCAAACAGATGGAGGATACCCGAGATCCTAGAAGACACACACACACAGACAGAACGGATTTTATATAATAGATATTCGACTTATATTGGCTATAAAGTTATAAACAGAGAAAATGTAGAGAAAAAGGAAGCTGAAAATCCCCGAAAGGATGAAAGGCAAAGTCGACCTCGGCGGAATTTGAACTCAGAACGTAACGGCAGACGAAATACGGCTTCGCATTTCGCCCGGCGTGCTACCGTTTCTGCCAGCTCGCCGCCTTCCACTATTTATATATACATACAATGTATGGATGGCCGGAACTGCAAAGATTTAGGAAAAGTGCGAATAAGACATGCTACTGTATGCTTTTACGTCAGAGAAATTTACCAACTTCGTGTTGAGAGTATGCAAATGAATTCCAATCACGAATAACGAACGTGGAAGAAGAAATACTACTTCACATGGAATTACATGGTCAATTCCAACGTGAAATGGACAGCTTCAAATACCATGAAGTATCATGAATGTTACTTAGCCAGAGAGACATTAAATACAGGACTTAACAACTAATTATTGCTGCCTAGGACCAAGCATTCGAAGAAAGCAGTGACAAGGATATATACCGCACAAGTCCAAAGAACTTACCGAGAATATGTGGGAAGAAGGTCGACAGCGTGACTCACATTGCTAGCGGTTGAGAATGTCTTGCGCAGAAAGATACAAGCGCACAGACCACCAGGAGGCTTAAAGCTCTACAGTCTATTCTGCTGCAAGTATGGATATGAAGTAACGGGCATTTGGTAGCAACATACATCGGAAAAATTAATGGACGGAAACGGGAAGCCCAAGAGACCTAGAGACCTTCATTTCCACACACATAGACAAGGTGGCAGAGAACCAAAGGCTGGATAAAGTGGTCTTTAAAAGGGACAAGCAAAAGTACTTAATAATTTACGTGACTATGCCAGAAGATCAACATATTTTCACGAAACAAAGAAAACAGGTTGGCAAATACGGAGATCAAATAAGGAAACCTGAATATTGCACTAACAAAGTTGTGGCAGTTGCGAGAATCAAAGTTTATTCCTATTATCTTGGGGGCATTGGGTTCAATACGACCGACTGTAAAGAAACATCTGGACACTCTAGAAATACCCTAAAATCTCGATTACCAAAATCGACTTTACTTCGAACTGCAGGCTTTCTGCGTAAAGTGCTGTCCGCCTGAGGTTCTTGTTGTATATTGATAGACAGCAAATTCTGTTTGACTGCGTCCGTTTCCCCTAATAGTTTGTCTACTTAGTCCGGCTTAAATAAGCCGTCATGAGCAAACTGAATGATATGTTGGTCACAATATATATATATATATGAAAATTTGGTATATCTGTGAGTCATTTGCCTTAGTGCAGGTTTGGAGATTTCTGGTGAAATTTGCATTCATTTGCCATACCTCGGCACATTATAGCAGTGGCTATTTGACATTACTATTGAAACTTTCAGTTTCATACGTTTGAATGCTCGTATCTCTTTATATAATTTCAATCTTTTACTAGTTATATAAATATATTTATGTTTGTTATATACACTCTCGTTCAATACGTACATACACACACATTTACATACAGATAGATACATAAATACATGCGTTCACACACACACACACACATAGATACATATATAATATATATGTTGCTATATGTGTGAATTTATGCATGTATATATGAGTGCGTGTGTGTATTCGTGTGTAAGTGTGTGTGTAGTTCTTTCAACATCATATCTTTCTGGTAGAGGATTTTGTTTTGAAACATGAAACTTCGATGAAACAATGATAAAAGTATTTGCTATCTTTTCATTTATGTATTTGATAACAAATTTTGGCTTTGTTACCTTTATCTGTCGCATTTTACAATGCTGAGTTGAAACCTTTGTTGATAATCGGTTTATGTATATCGCTTTCTTGTGACAGACATCAACTAACCATTATCCTTGGTGCGTTAAAAACTTGCAGCTTCAAATATTGTTTGCTTTGAGGTGAAGGTGCGGTCCTGGCTTATATATTGCTACGGTGTAAGGCCTGCATTAATTCATATTGATGGGATCGAAGTGATGCTGAGATCAATGCCTCACTCCGTTAAATAATTGAGGTTTCTCATTGCTAGTAGGATTCTGAAGATCGTGTTTGCTACTTCGAAATTCGTACTCAAATTACCAGATCGTAATGGACAAAGGAGAACTTGGTGGTATATATTTCCACCATCTTGCTGCCTGCCATTAATATTACTGCCGCGTAACATTACTTTCTCTCCAGCGCTGAGACAATTCTGCCGATTCCTCTCACACATAAATACATACATATATGATTGTATATATATATACATATATATATATATATATATACATCACGTGATCACGTGACTGACCAGACCATCAGATGCTGCTACACATCGCTGGTCACAATGCGTTCGCATTGTTTTAGCCTTCGTACGACGCCACCCCGCTGGCTAAGCGAGCAGGCCAACAGAAGAAAGTGGGGGAAAGAGTGGTGAAAGAGTACTGCAGGGATCACCACCCCCTGCCGGAGCCTCGTGGAGCTTTTAGGTGTTTTCGCTCAATAAACACACACAACGCCCGGTCTGGGAATGGAAACCGCGAGTCCGCTGCCCTAATCACTGGGCCATTGCGCCACCACATTCACACACACACACACACTCATACATACACACACACACATATATATATATATATATATAATATATATATATATATATATATATATATATATATATACTAACTGAAAACTAAATAAGAGCTTTCCATTATATAATAAGTTAATAATATAATAAATGCATAAACTAACAGGAAACGAACACAAAATGTCACCTATCATGTTTCAGGGTCTCTATGTTGTCCAGTTCCTAACTATATGTTTGTCTCCTGTCTGGCACTAAGGCCGTATTCCGTTTATTTACTTCAGTTTGTTTTTATGTCCACATTTCGTCTTGGTTATTTTCATCTGTGTCACTCGTCTGTCCTGTAATCGTCTCGTTTTCAATTACATTTATTTCGCGATTTTATGTTCAGTTTCTGTATTGCATAATCGTTTATTTATTGATTGTTTGTTCACTGTCTTTCATATTTGGTCCTCTGTTCGTTGGGCCATCATCTCCCGGTAGCCTCTTGTGGCCGGTGCCAACGGAAGGGAAACAATATTACAGTTAAAGTCGCGAAATTCCGCTTGACCGTCCAGCTGCTTTCTGTTAGCTTGTGGATTTATTATATATATATGAGGGGGAAGCAATACGGGCAAAATAATTCATAAGCACTCTGCTGGCACACCAGGCTAACAATATTATTGAGATTAGTGAAGAACTCCAGGTAATCTTGAGGTAGAGCCCAAAGTTATGGCTCATCACAATTCTATTTTGTAAATCTGTTGATAGGCTCCAGACAAACTGATATATAAATATACAATTTAGAAATAATGGTTATTAAAGTGTGGTAAGTAGCTTGCTAACCAACCACATGGTTCTGGGTTCAGTCCCACTGCGTGGCATCTTGGGCAAGTGTCTTCTACTATAGCCCCGGGCCGACCGATGACTTGTGAGTGGATTTTGTAGACGGAAACTGAAAGAAGCCTGTCGTATATATGTATATATATATGTGTGTGTCTTTGTGTGTCTGTGTTTGTCTCCCTAGCATTGCTTGACAACCGATGCTGGTGTGTTTACGTCCCCGTCACTTAGCGGTTCGGCAAAAGAGACCGAAAGAATAAGTACTGGGCTTACAAAATAATAAGTCCCGGGGTCGATATACTCGACTAAAGGCGGTGCTCCAGCATGGCCGCAGTCAAATGACTGAAACAAGTAAAAGAGTAAAAACAGTATTGGAATAATTTGTTTTACAGGTGAGTCCAGTGGTCATTATAGGCACAATTCATTATAGGTGTGCTCAAACGGTCTTGTGATCAATTGAAGAAAATTGAAGGACCTAAGAGAATTAACGTTACTTTCATCAGAGCCATTTCTAGTTATAACAAGCAGCGAAATGAAGGAATGGCTATTGGATGAGGAAGTGGGGGAGTAGAAGATGGAATGAGGCAAGTATAATAGAAATCAGAGGAAGACAAGTTACAACGGTGTGGAAGAAGCGAGGGCGTTGTATTGCTAAAATTTGGAACATTAGCGTTTATAGTCAGGCCAACACATATTGCCATATTATCATTGTATATAGGCTAGATATTCTCCAACCCTTGTGTTGAAATTTTATATTGGCATTTTATAAACATGGTCAGCTTAAGACCAACGTTTAGTTGTTTCTATCTAGCATTGTAGGTTAATTATATTAGAAAATAAAGTGATATTAGTGATAACCATATTGTAGAGGTCAAGAATGCTCTTATTAGCCAGGATATTAATACTGATAAATTGAGAGATGTTACAAATGGGATGATGGCTAGTTAAAGTTTTGAAAGTTAAATGTAAATTCAGATTTACCTGATTACACGTTTTGTTTTTAATTTTAAACCAATAAAAAAGGATCGCGGATTAAGATTTGGACTTATGTTAAGATTTCTAAATTTAGCATGAAAGCAAATTAAGATATAAAACAATCAACCTCTATTCCTTTGTTCCCTTTTCTAATTGTATCTTTCAATCTTCTCCCCCAATTTCCCATCCTCCACTCCAGCCATTCCTCCACTGCTCTGTTTGTTATAACCAGAAATGGCTCTGATGAGGGTAGCATTACATTTCTTAGGCTTTTTTGTAGATCAATAGACCGATAGAGTAAATCTATCATAATGCACTTGAAACAGCTCTAAGCCAATATCTAACAACGAAAAGTATGTAATGATCATTATTTTGATTAGTGATATATATATATATATATATATATATATTTAATTATATATATATTATATATACATATGTATGTATTATATATATATGTATATATATACATGTATACACACACACGCACACACATATATATATATATATATATATGCGTATATGCGTGTGTGAGTGAGTTAATGGATGTGTACTTGTATTTGTGTGATTGTCAATGTGTGTAATTCAAAATTATTCGTTCAAGTTTTATTCTCCAATATATATTCTGAGTAAGCTTTCTTGATAAATCGAAATGTTATTTACTACCTTTGTAGAACTGGTTAGCAAATATAATCTATAATGTATTTAAGTGGCGAGATGTCTGACTGTCACTATTATCTGCTAGAGGCAGAGACAAATGTGAAAACATATCATTTACATTTTCTATGTGTCGATAGAATGGATTTATTTTACTTGTTCTCAATATAGACGAATTCTTATTTGAAAGCAATCTTTAATCATGTTTTCCTCTTGAGAATTTAAAGCCTGGAAGAATGAAGAAGTTTTATACTCAAGTGTAATACTGAATTTCTTCGTCTCTGTATGTCATCATGCTTTGATAAACAACACTTGCAAACTTAACAATGAATCTCTCTTGTACAAGTGATAAGAATTCTCATCACCATATACGTTTCAAACAGAAAATAAAGAGGTTACGTAAATTTTGTTTCTATATAATCTTTAATATAATGGTTTACGAGAATGTCATAACCTCCTGAAATTTTGAAGCAGCAACAAAGGCATAATTTATAGTGATTTCATATCTAAGCGTAAAATTTGTTATTTCTTGTTGATATGAATTGCTGACGTGGTTATTTACACAAAAGCATTGTTTATGCAATTCAAGGGAAGCAGTTTCAAACTGAATTTGAGACCAAAACCAAAACGGTTTAATTAATTTTGTATGCTAGAATTCCACATATACAACACCATCAATAACAATATATAAATAGGAAATTGAATGATATGTTTTCATATTCATTGATATCTTTTTTATACTCATATTCTTTGATATTAACCTTTGCATTCTTAAATTACATACGAAATATCATTGTAGTTTTTAGCAATGTTCTGTTTGTGAACATTGCCAAATGTCATTGCTTCGCTCCCTATCTTATATCTTTTATCATTTACTTATTTCTCTCATCTGCTTATGGCCAAGGATAGGCATATTCTTGAAGAAATCAATCCCAGGATTTATTTCACCAACATCTCATTTCTTTTGTTTTTTTAGTGAACTGTTAAGTACGGGAAGGCAAACAAACCGACACTGGGGGAGAAACGCATATAAATAGATTGACTGACTGATAGATAAACAGACAGATAGGCAGATAGATAGATAGATAGATAGATAGATAGAGGGAGAGAGGGCGAGAGAAGATACACACACATATTACCAAAGAGCTCTGTCTGTACCTATAACTCACTTCAGTTTTTCGTAAATGATTAATAAGTGGTTTAGATGTTTTCAGCGTAGAATATAAGATTATACAAGCATACGCACATACATATATACAAATACAATGTATGTATGTATGTATGTATGTATGTATGTGTGTATGTATGTATATATGTATTTATGTATGACTGTATTTGTGTTTGGATGGGTACATACATGCATGTATGCATATATATACATATATATATATATACATAACATATATATATATATATATATATGAATATATACATATATATATGTATATATACATATATATATATGTATATAACACACACACACACACACACATATATATATATATATATATATATATATATATATGTACACACACACGCATATACACGTCAAGGCGTGTGGCCAAGTTTTTAGGGTATTCGACTCACAATCACATGGTCGAGAGTTCGATACCGACCAGAGCATTGAACAAAACGCTTTATTTCCCTTTTTCCTTCAGAACACTGACAGGAAAAAGTGAAAAGAACCTATATTTCAAAGGGCTAGCCGTATCCCATGTTATGCCACTAGGCCGTGTTGCCTAGTAGTCATGCGGTTGCACTCACGGTCACTAGATCGTGGGTTCAATACCCTGACTGGGTGGTGCGTTGTGTTCATCACGGAAAACACTTCATTTCACGCTGCAGTAGTCCCTCGCCTAATTAGAAAAGTGACATTATTTTCATGGCTAAAACAATACAGAAACCCGAGTTCACATAGGTATGTGGTCCTATTGCTCTCCCCTTTGTCAAACAGCGACACGAACTAAAGAAACAATGGCTGATCGGTTATTTACTGCGTTTGTGGAGAACTATAGCTATATGAGAAGCAGTTTTATGAAGTCTTTTTATAGCACATCGTATAAAACCAGCGACAAAATGTTAAACAATTGTAGCAAGTTTATATCGTGATAATGGGATTAGAAATCTAAAATATATTGATTAGCATACCTGCCACCGCTTTATCGAGATGATCTTCATTGTGTCATAATATAGTGAAATAATTATGTAATGTATTAATTTCAATAATTTTATATGTGAATCTAGAATATATCAAATATTTAGAGATTCCAATTAAATTTCGAGATCTCTGCCCAGGTCCGGAAAATAGTGAAAAATTAATGCTTCAAAATTGAATTGTAATACAATTTTAGAAATTGTATGACAATCAGAGTCGTTTAGTGACGAATTCAATCTTTTGGAAAATATTCAGTAAATTGGTTATTGACGACCATCCGCACTGAAAATATGCTGCGAGGCATATTAGTTTCGTTTGTTTTGGTTTGGAATAGATGTATTAGTTTCAAAACTCTTTTAGAATTTTCTTTGTTTACATCGAAATTAGTTAACATGCCCGAGTCACACACCATAAGTTCAATAGTTTTTGCTTCTCTTCCATTATAATTTATTTTGAGATTTAGATCACTTCACGAAAGGAAGGCATTGGTCACTTAATGAAAGGAAGGCAATAAGTTAAACTAGTGCTCAGATTTCATTCACCAGTGTTCAGCAGACCCAATACTATTCAAAGGACCGTGAAATGAGAAAAAAAAAACTAATTAATGAGCAAACATCTCTAAGACTTAAAAGTAATTGAAACCATTTATGCTATGCTTTAAGATACCGACAAAAAAAAAAAAGAAAGAAAAACAGAACAGAAATTGTATCATTAGGTGTAATTCGAATAATGAAGTACAGGAATGGCTATAAGTCGCTTATAAAGCAGTAAAGTGGAAATACACAAACGTAATAGCTAAAAATAGCACAAACGTCATTCGGTTTGAAGACAAAATTTAATTTGACAATAAGATGTAATTGTTACCATTTTTTGTTTATAAGTCATTTGGTATTTTGTGTTCATTAGTATTAGAAATGGGTAAAGTGACTTATGGCCATCCCTGTATTTCAATAGGTGGAGGCGCAATGGCCCAGTGGTTAGGGCAGCGGACTCGCGGTCGTAGGATCGCGGTTTCGATTCCCAGACTGGGCGTTGTGAGTGTTTATTGAGCGAAAACACCTGCTGTACTCTTTCACCACAACTTTCTCTCACTCTTACTTCCTGTTTCTGTTGTACCTGTATTTCAAAGGGCCGGCCTTGTCACTCTCTGTGTCACTCTGAATATCCCCGAGAACTACGTTAAGGGTACACGTGTCTGTGGAATGCTCAGCCACTTACACGTCAATTTCACGAGCAGGCTGTTCCGTTGATCGGATCAACCGGAACCTTCGTCGTCGTAACCGACGGAGTGCTTCCATCCCATTTCAATAGATACTGCAGCTAAATATTGGGTCCAAAATATACATATTTCATTTATAAATATTGATTCGAACAGCATTATATATTTAAATTAATAAATGATTCTAACCAATTACGAAAGAAAAAATGCTGTTTACAATCTTATGTAGTTTCTTTGAAGTTTGATTACGTTTGTCTAAACTTTGTTGGATTAAGAAATATACGAAATTGGTTGAGATTTTAATTTATAAATAATCTCAATAATTGTTTAGAAGAAAGATATCTGCACCACTGGGGGCCATGCGTCTGCACGCTCTTGGTAAATGATGTTTTGAAGAATATAACCATTTTTAATGTAATATTTGTTAAAGGTCATTTACATTTAACTGCATGTAATCAGTGTACGTAGCGAAAAACAAATTGGTGTAATACAGGTGTTGGACATAATAATGGAAATGCCTAGCATCGTAGAATCATAATTTTGAAATATCTATAAAATCGTCAAAAGCTTGTTTATTGATTTATTATTAGTGTTGCTTAATATGCTTTGCTACAATTGCTGCTTCTTTTCAGATATCATCAGAAAAAGGTAATTAAAATTCATTAAAATGATAGATCTATCAGAGTTTCAAAAAGGTCCACTTGTTGGTGCTCGTATGACAGGCGCTAGCGTATCTAAAGCAGCCGAAATGTTTGGTGTATCAAGAAGTACTGTCTCGAAAGTAATGACAGCCTTTGAGAAAGAGGGAAAAACCTCCTCGTTCAAATAAAACTCCGGAAGAATAACAGATAGGACCATTGGACTCTTAGGCGAATTGTTAGAAAGAATCGCAAAGTACAGCCCCCCCCACAATACATCAGAGCTTAATGACCACCTCTCGCGAACCCAATTTCTGCAAAAACTGATCACCGGGAGCTGCACAAAACCGGGTTTCACGGGTGTTGCAATCAGAAAAACACTACTTTCAAAAACAAACGTGCAAAGCGTTTAGAGTGAAGTAAAAACCTACAAAATTGGTCCCTAGAGCAGTGGAAAGGTGTTATTTTCTCGGACGAGTCATCCTATACTTTATTTTCGACCACCAACCCAGTATACATATGGAGACAGTCAAAAGAAGCATTTGACTCAGATTGCCTTCTTTCAACTGTTAAACATAGAGGAGGATCTGTGATGACCGTGGCGGAGCGGGGGGGTCATATCTTGGAAGTCCGCCGGCCCAGTGGTTTCCATTCATGGCAGAATTAATAGTAAACACTATTTAAGCATTTTATCTGACCAAATTAATCCTATGTTTGCGGAAATGTTTCCGGAGGGAAACGCAATCTTCCAGGATGATAATATACCAATTCACACAGCTAAAGTTGTTACTGACTAGTGAAGTTGAACATCTTATCTGGTCACCACTGTCTCCAGATCTAACAATTTTAATGAACATTTATGGTGCATTTTAGAAAAACAAGTAAGGACACGATATCATCCACCATCATCACTACAAGAACTAGAGACTGTTTTAGCTGAAGAATGTAGTAAATCCTTTGGACAAAATTCAAACTTTGTTCGAGTCCATACCTCGTAGAATTCAAGCTGTAATTACTGCCAAACGCGGTATACCCCATAGTAAAATAAATTCGTTTAAAATTTTAAGGTGTTTCTATTATTTTGTCCAACCCCTGTATGTGCAAGTGATACATTATTCCGAATTTTGAAGATATGCCCTACCCATGGGAAATATTGTTTTGGGAATAATATCAATCGGGCGTAAAACTTATCACATTTACCTCAGGGGATTCGTAGAGGAAATAACACGAATTACACGAACTCTGAAGGAATAATATTAAATTCTAACATTGGCAAGAGCTAAAAAGTTTAGAGAAGTATATCTTATCGGACGCAGTCGTTAACTGTAACTTATATTTAATCGATACCAAATGATGAAACGTAAAACCAGATGATTACGTTATAATATCGAATTGCGTTCGTGATCAACGATAAAATGATATTTCTGAACTTTGTAAATATATAATTCTAGCGTTATTCTTTCTATGAGAGACACATTTTGGCAAAGGAAAGGGAAACTAGTCAATCAAATCGAACTATTTACCCGATTTGTACTGATCATGAAATGATTTAAGGAAAAATCCCTCGGAATTCGAAATCAGAACGTAAAGTGATATAACTAAATACAAAATGCCTTTTTGTCTGATGCTGTATCAAATCTGTCTATTAATCCTCTGTTTTTACGGAAATGATTTTTTTGTGATATTTATTATGTATCTTCAACAATAAAGCTATGATGCAAATTAGTGAGAATAAATGAATACTGTTCTAAATTTATACCTTTTTAAATCAGGGTGTATTTTTTTGTAATATAAAACTAAAAATAATTGTAATAACAAACGAAATCTAATGTTTGTTTCTATTCTCTTGGTGTTACTAATAAAGATAAAGAAATATTTTCCAATTCTAATTAAGTCTTATCTCTTATATAATCTTAAGGAAATCAGTTAAGAAGATTTTAGTATCGATCTCTTTACATCAGTTGTTTTAATCGAAAGGAAGTGGAATGAAACCTTCACAAAAATTTCAGATTTACATTTTAAGTGAGGTACTGTAACCGAATTTAATTCTCGTTTTATGTATGAGTGTATGTATGTATGTGTGGAGGCGCAATGGCCCAGTGGTTAGGGCAGCGGACTCGCGGTCATAGGATTGCGGTTTCGATTCCCAGACCGGGCGTTGTGAGTGTTTATTGAGCGAAAACACCTAAAGTCTACGAGTCTCCGGCAGGGGATGGTGGTGATCCCTGGTGTACTCTTTCACCACAACTTTCGCTCACTCTTACTTCCTGTTTCTGTTGTACCTGTATTTCAAAGGGCCGGCTTTGTCACTCTCTGTGTCACGCTGAATATCCCCGAGAACTACGTTAAGGGTACACGTGTCTGTGGAGTGCTCAGCCACTTACACGTTAATTTCACGAGCAGGCTGTTCCGTTGATCGGATCAACCGGTTCCCTCGTCGTCGTGACCGACGGAGTGCTTCCAAATGTATGTATGTGGTGTCCCTTCTGTGTCGCCCCTAGTGGGTAATAAAGAAAGAGTATTTATATAATTACATACTTATATATGGAAACATTTGCGCGCACAGACACATATACATACGATGTCAGTGATACCTGAGTTGAATCACTACTATTATGTTTAATCATAAATATCAAATTCTAACATAATACCTTAAAGACATGTCGCGGGCGGGAAGATTCAAAGAAGGAAATGGGATGTATAGACAAAATTTATTAATATTAACGTATAATTTCATGTCATCTGCTAATTGATATTTATAGCATTTACTAAATGTGACACGAATCCTATGGCTCCGTGTGTTTAATTTAAAACATATGTATTTTAGTCTGTTTAACGTTTGTAATTTTCAAATTCTATTCATGTATAGTTAGTGTGTAATTAGATATTAAGTACTGATATGTATTTAATATTATTTACAGCTATGTCAAATGTATTGTTAACGAGAGGTTATTGATTTGACTTGTCTCGTTTCAACATATCCTGGATACATGTATATCCAACTATTTAATTGGTCAGTAAATCTGAAAATAAATAATATATACGGTCAACACTTAGATGGCACTACTTCTGTGGTAGTTTATGCCATTAGATCCTTCATGTCAAACACAGGTTAAAATATTCCAAAAGAGAACTGTCATAATAAAAACCAATTATACTATAAGATCAAAATATGAAATTTTAATACCTAAAACAAATTAATGTGGATATTTTGTAATCACTGTAAACTCACTCGGTCGATTTTGTGGTATCCTTTTACATTATAAGAATATAGAAAATTCGAGATATACTGAGTAAATTAATTTGTTTAAAAGTAGAACATGAAGATGATATAAATAATAGCGTATACAATATTAGAACACAAAAAAAAATTGGAGTGAAAAATGTTGAAGATTTCGCATGGGACACAAACCTACATATTCTGTAAAGGTCCCACGGGTAGCCTTCGAATTTTATCGAAGTGTTTTTGATACATTATCCGACACCGTAATTTTTATAACTTTATCAACTTCAAGTACCACCCTTACAAAGTAATTAACTTTGTTACAGCATCATACATTTTAATAGCATCAAAGATTTAATAAGAAAAATAGCGTTGCCCGTCATATACCGGGTACATGTGGAAATAGAAGTAAACTCCTGTCACCACAGGTAATATCAGGAAATATGGTACTCTTTTACTCGTTTCAGTCATTTGACTGCGGGTATACTGGAGCACCACCTTTAGTCGTGCAAATCGACCCCAGGACTTATACTTTGTAAGCCTAGTACCTATTATATCGGTTTCTTTTACCGAACCGCTAAGTTACCGGGACGTAAACATACCACCATCGGGTGTCAAGCGATGTTGGTGGGACAACACAGACACACAAACGTATACACACACATGCATATATATATATATATATATATATATATATATATATTTATATATTTTTATATATATATATATATACATACATATACATATATACGAAAGGGGTTCTTTCAGTTTCTGTCTACCAATCCAATCACAAGGCTTTGGTCGGCCCGAGGTTATAGTAGAAGACACTTGCACAAGTTGTCACGCATTGGCAATGAACCCGGAACCATGTGGTTGGTATGCAAGCTACTTACCACACATCTACATTTTTAATTTAATGTCTTGTAGGGACACGGTATTTCGTTATACGACCATAATAAACTACAAAGATATTAAATGTTTTTGTAAGTCAATACCGTATTCTACTGTGTTAGCAGTGCCATTACATCACTTGTAAGGTCATCTCGGCAGTTTTTGTATAAAATTATATAGTCAGCACTGATTTTCTTACGACGTTTCGTATCCGAGACGCTTAATGTAAACAACAAGATCGAAGACGAAAACGGATTAGTGGGCTTATATGACATATTTCTGTAAATATATCATATACGGACATCACCCATTTTTCATTTTCGATCGCATTGGTGTTGTGTATATCACCATACTCGGATACGAAACGTCGGAGCAAAATCGATGTTCAGTGTTGGCTATAATTTCTACAGAGATACTATAGAAATAACCTTAAATTATAATTTAACTCTTACCAAAATACTTGGTTACTATTTTATTTGTTATTTTTATGGTTCCTTGCATAACTGTTCAGCCATTCCTGGTCTCGTTCTCTTCACAGCTCAGAATATTTCTCTGCTGTCTGCCCGAACATGTTACGTTATCACTCTATAACACACTTTTAATCTCTCCAACGTTCTATGCGCCATAAACTGCGACTTGAGAAATCAACGAATTTATCTACATTTAGATCTCCTATTTTATAGATATGATGGTATCTCTCTTTCTCTTTTACTCTTTTACTTGTTTCAGTCATTTGACTGTGGCCATGCTGGAGCACCGCCTTTCGTCGAGCAAATCGACCCCGGGACTTATTCTTTGGAAGCCCAGTACTTATTCTATCGGTCCCTTTTGCCGAACCGCTACGTGACGGGGACGTAAACACACCCGCATCAGTTGTCAAGCAATGCTAGGGGGACAAACACAGACACACAAACATATACACATACACACACACATATATATATATATATACGACAGGCTTATTTCAGTTTCCGTCTACCAAATCCACTCACAAGGCATTGGTCGGCCCGGGGCTATAGCAGAAGACACTTGCCCAAGATGCCACGCAGTGGGACTGAACTCGGAACCATGTGGTTGGTAAGCAAGGTACTTACCACACAGCCACTCCTGCGCCTATGTGACAGAGAAGTTATACTTTTACCTAATACCACTATCTATGTTAATGCTATTTGGGTTACTAAATATGAAACACACATCGTTATCAATATGCTTCGGAATATCTAAAGATTATTTTTCTGTACAAACTTTCGAGATAAAGATAGTCCTAGTAAACCAGTGTTGCTGAATTAACAACAAAACATAGATTTTGATATCTTAATCCGATTTAGTTTAATTAGATAACACTGAAATTATTAAATAAAAACAGATATTCAAAATGTATTTTAGGTTCGTTACGACGGGAATATATTTACATTTTTGCGCATTATTTTATGAATTTTAAAAGATTGTCTCTGTCGACTAGTAGTTGAAAGGGCATACGGATTGACTGATTACTTTGTTGGTTATTGTTACATTTCGGACAGAATTTGTTCATATTTTTCAAAATAGATCGACGTAATATTGTAATTCCATTAATTGGTACAACACTTAATGAATCAATAATGGCTCTGTCGAGACTATTGAACATTTTTAAGGAAACAATTATTTTAATGATTCTATTTACATAACTCGTTTACAGTTAAACCTTAAGGGGATTATTTATGCATATTTATACTTACGTAACACCCACATACATGCATATATACATATACCTAAATACACACAAACACAAACACACATAAATATATATAAATTTAAAATAGGGTGAGAAATTTAAATCTAAATTTAAAATGTAAAATTCGTAAAATTTTTCTTGAGAACATTCCTTAGTGGTAAGGCTATAGCGGACCTACCTCTAGCATAAGGGTTGTCCACATAGTGGTCATCCCTCTTATATGTATATATATATATATATATAACGGGAAGCTTTATGAAAATAAACAAAAGACGAAGGCAGGTGGAAAACAAACGAACAATTGTATTAGTATGGCGCTCAGAAATATAAATAAAATAAATATATATAAATATATATATATATAATATATATATATATATATAAGTTCAGTAAAATTTTGATTTAGTTGAATATGGCACTTAAGTTAAAGGCATCAGAACTTAGTATAGTATTATCCATATAATTCAACATGGGGTGATTACAATCAAAATAAGCAACAATGATATCCTTGTTGCATATTTTGATCTCTCTCTCTCTCTCTATATATATATATATATATATATATATATAAGACGGGCATGTATATAGGTTTATATATATATATATATATGCAACACGTACCATTTTCTATGAAACTGTATTATGTTTTTCTGTCTTTCTCTGCCGTTGTTCTCCTTCCTCTCCTACTTTCTCGATATATTCAGGCTGGGAGAATAGTGATGCACGAAAACGTTTGTAATTTTATTTATATTACTTTATTTGTGGAGGTGCAATGGCCCAGTGGTTAGGGCAGCGGACTCGCGGTTTCGATTTCCAGACCGGGCGTTGTGAGTGTTTATTGAGCGAAAACACCTAAAGCTCCACGAGTCTTCGGCAGGAGATGGTGGTGATCCCTGCTGTACTATTTCACCAAAACTTTCTCTCACTCTTACTTACTGTTTCTGTTGTACCTGTATTTCAAAGGGCCACTTTGAAATACCTGTATTTCAAAGGGTCACTCTTTGTGTCACGCTGAATATCCCCGAGAACTACATTAAGGGTACACGTGTCTGTGGAGTGCTCAGGCACTTACATGTTAATTTAACGAGCAGTCTGTTCCGTTGATTCGGATCAACCGGAACCCTCGTCGTCGTAACCGACGGAGTGCTTCCAATTACTTTATTATTATTC
>NC_043008.1:61160074-61162574 GCF_006345805.1 Octopus sinensis
ATAATTTTATCTTAAATAAAAAAAAAATATCTACTACACTATGCATCGGAGATACCGTTGGACTAAAACTTGCTACCTTCAGATTCCTCAAGATGCTCCGAAATCTAGTCTCGTTCCTCACCGTCTCCCTGCGAATATATTCGAATACCTCCGTGATCATAGCTTTGGCAACTGATGCCCCGCTCACAATAATTCGTGCAGTGCCCTTCTCCAGGCGGGTTTTGAATAGTGGCTCCAGCTGTTTCACATTGCCGTCTGAGTTGAGCCTAAGTTTCTGTTCAATAATGAGGGAGTGAGTATCATAACACCACACACAGTGGAGACACACCAAAAGACCATCACATTTCGTATTACTTTGTTTTTATGATACATGAGACACCACATGGATTTTAAGTAAGCCTACCGTTCTGGGTATTCAGCAACCGGCCCTGATTTAAGATGACCCACAAGAAGGGCTTCCACAGTTCGTCACTTGTATTATTTCTTTCTCCGATGTGAATCTCGCCATTGTTAGAATTCTTAAGAGTATGGAGAGTGTCTTCAGCTGCTCATGATTTACGACTTTTTTAATTATTTGTCAGAGATTTCGTGACTGTTGTAGAATTGGGAAATATTGTTTTCTGAATCCAGGAATATTGTGGTTCCTAGGATTGTGGTTCACTATGTATGGAATATTTACGTGTAGCAAAAACGAAGAGGCGGTTAGCTCTCCCCTTGACAAGGACGGAAGAGATTGATTGATCTTTTTCATTCATATGGGCATTGCTCTACACTTGGAATATTACATAAAATATTCTAAATCCGAAATAAAACGGAAACAGCGAACACCATTACAAAATAATAACTTCCCCTATATGCATACGCCCAGAATACGTGTGTCTATGTGTGTTTGTGTGTGCGTTTGTACGTGTGTGCATGTGTCTGTATGTGTGTGTGTTTGTGTTTGTACATATGCACATATATAATTTAGCAGGTTATATTTCAGTACTGGCGCAAATTAATAAATTAGTTTTGTTATGTGTGATATATCTCAGAGAATATTTCCTCGCTGTTTATCAAACAATAGTTATTATGACCTTTGAAATGCAGTATCCTGGTAGTATTGACAATATCAATAATGATTCACTGATCTAATCCAATGTACTTTTAGATATTACAAACGAATACATGCGATAACAATCGACATACTTAGAAGGTCAGAAATAAATGTTATATTCAAAGCATCGCACATAAAATAGTGAAACTGTTAATCTTCCACTTTATTCACATTATTTTCTAAATTAAAGTTAAATTCTCGTTATAAATATAAATAAAAGTATAAAACTGTTATATGGATATCAAGTTCAGTCTAAATATGAACAAATAAGAGCTGAATTATTCTTAAAATAAATTGTTTACGGATATACCCTGATAGTGATTCCGTTAAGGAACTTGATGCATATGCATACATACATACATACATACATACATACATGCATGCATGCATGCATACATACATACATACATACATACATATATATATATATAGTATATATATATATATATATATATGACCACGTGTGTACCGTTGGCGTTTTTTTTTCTCCGTCTCCCTTCTTTGGATCTTTCCTTTTCCTATGTTTCTGACGAAGACCTCCGCTCCAAACGTTAATCCCTCCTTCTTTCCTTCTTTCCTGAGCGCCTTATAATACTATACTTGTTCCACGCCCTCGTGTTGTTTGTGTTTTCTCTTTGTGTTTTCATGTTTGGATTAACTATATATATATATATATATATATATATATATATATATACATAGACGTTGATTCGAGTACGCGGTATTGACAAATCGAAAGATGAGGAACCATCGATGCCTATCGCATATGTAAATGGAATTGATGCGTATTATCTCACTTGTCTGTGGCTTCTAGGTGTGTTAACACAAGGCGACTTTATTTTCATCAATTTGTGTAGTGTTGAAACACAAAATAAATCATAGACAAGTGCGATGAATCGCATCTTGTCCCTTTACAGGAGCGATAGAAATCGCTGTCTATGACTATGTGCCAAATGGTGTAAGAACCATCTGTTAGAGTGTCTCACCGTTTCATACCACGAAAACGTGAGGCTATATTCTCCTACGATTATATTCGCAGCGTGGCCAAGTACTCGCCAAACAAATACCTTGTTCATTATTTACATTATTTACAATTGGCGGATATCCTCATCTTGTTTGATATTTGTTCTATCCTGTTTGATATACCTTCCAGCCTTCATCAGGTGTCTTGGGGAAATTTCGAACCTGGATTCTCCTTCCTCAGGTATTTTTCGATGTCATTAGTATTATTATTATTATTATTATTACACAATATGCCCACGGACGCACACACACACTGAAATAATGTACTTAAGTCTTCCTCTCTGAAACACAGAACTGAAATACTTTGTGCTTATGAGTGTTCGACATTGTTTATATCATTCCTCTTGCTTCTCATTCATATTTGAATTTTTTCCTTAATAT
>NC_043008.1:61165074-61175074 GCF_006345805.1 Octopus sinensis
GTGGTCAAGCATGGCAAGAGGTGGAAGAGAGAGAGCGAGAAAATTAAAAGGAGAGAGAGTGAGAAAATGAGAAGAGCGAGAGAGAGAGTAACAGAAAGAGAAAGTGAAAGGGAGAGAGAGTGAGAGTGAGAGAGTATGAGAGAGAGAGTGTGTGTGAGAAAAAGAGAGATTGTTTTACAGGAAATGAAATGTTGATTAGTTTTTGGGTGTTTAATATTAGCAGTATAAGTGCTACAAAAATAGCTAAATTTGCATCATTCCCTAACTGAATCTAAATTTTATTTTATTTCATTTTGTGTAGCAGATAGGGGTCCTCTTAAAATCTGTTTCATACGAACGAGTATTTTAGAGATAGTGTTGGATCCTTATTAACTTCCATTCTGCCATAACGTGAAAGTTTTTTTCTGCGTTTCAATTGTGTTTATTTACCACGGTAATATAGTTTAATCTAATCTTGTAACAATTTTGAGGGAATGGGTTATTATTTAGGGTTCATTAAATTAAAGATTATGAGCTTGATATGGAAGTTAAGATAGGCGTAGATCTATAAACTCATACTTACTCGTGACAAGTCACGCAACCACGTGTAATATCGTTCTCTCACAAACACATATTTTTCAAAATGAGAGATTTAACTCTAAAAATTTGTAAGAACTGAGCACACTTATGGACACACGCATACACGAACATACACTACAACATATTTAGCCACACAAAAACATGAATAACCATGCATTCCCACAACACACCTATGTACATACATGGATAAATTTTATTTTATTGTCAGTAGATAAAAATATACACAAATTGATAACGCATGATTCTGGGTATTTGTGAGGTGTTTTAGGAATCTTTCACACCTAAAAATTACATATTAAGCACGTAATAGATGGTTTATCAACAATCGGATCCCTACATTGCATTAATGTAGAGATTAAAATTTGCGCTTATATAAGCACATAACGTAAGCATTGATATATTCTCTTTATAGCATCTTACAGGCAAAATCTCAACAAGTTTTTCAGCGAGAGAGTGCTATAATAACGCAATCTACACATCTTTATGCATGCTGATAGCTTTAAATTGTACAGTATTTTATATAAAGGCCGATTGCATTCGTGTGTATGCAAGACAGGTGATATACAGTCTAAACGGGTATATGCGTAAGTAGATATAGATTCTTATTCTTTGTGCGTATGTTTGCCTCAAGTAGGAACTTCTTAACGTGCAATGCGTGAGTCATGCTTAAGCGCAAAAGATTTGTGAAAGCTGTCATAAAGACTCAATAATTCGCAAGTAGTTTGTATTGAAACATTTTACTAATATTCAAACCTCCTGCACACACATGATATTAAAAAGAAAGACATAAAATACTGGCACACACCATACATAAACGTCCATCTACCTGTAATCATAACGAATGTTCTGAGTATTTCCTCCGATATTTCTTCCGCCCAGCATTAGTACGGGCAGAGTTTCGGATGTCGGGGCGGAAACCCACGCCGCCATCTCTTCATTTATCCGGCCATGTTTTTCAATGAAGATAACTAAGAGATGGCGGCGTGGGTTTCCGCCCCGACATCCGAAACACTGAATTTTATCATGGCTATCGAATAATTGTCACATATTATATTTACAGTTATATATATATATATATATATATATATAATATATATATATATAATATATATATATATTGTATGTGTGTGTGTGTGTATGTAACCATGTATGAACATATTCTACATACATTGTACTCCCCTGCACTCCCTCCCACATGTATATATATATATATATATATATATATATATATATATAGGGTTAATACGTGAATATCGTTGGGTTTCAGTTTAGGTAGCATTATCTCCGTACCAATTTGTTCAGGAAATCTTCAATATTTATACATTGTAAATGTATAATAGGTGTATATTCAAATTACATATATATCTACTTATTCTATAATTAAGTGTAATTTGGTTTGTTCCCAAATAACAAGTTCGTTGGCCGATTATTTATAATGGATTATTAAGTCTCTTTGCAGTTAAAATGTTTTATGTAATATTTGTTTTAATTATAGATGCAGTATATGTATATACTTTTTGTTTAATTTTAAAATTCATTTTATTATTTTTATCATTTTACTTTTGGTAAACTGCTTATTTGTATAATATATTGTGCATTATTGGACTTTTATTCATAGATATTGATTTAAGCTTGTCCGTAGTTCGGTGGCGTTGTTTACGAGATTTGTCTTCCACTAATCGTTATTAAGTATTTGGAGCTGTAATATCTTATTTGTGATGCTGTGTTGATTGAGGAACAATATATCCAGATGTCTATGCTTGCTATTTTGTCTGTTTTGCACTTTTTGGAATCAGTTTCCGGGTATAAATGTAGCTATAAGTTATTACTATATCTTTACAATTATGCTGTTATAAAGTAATATGCTAGAGGATTGACAGCGTTTGTAATTTTAAAGCAGTTGACACCGCTGTATTGAATGGTTCTGCCCGAGGATTGAGACTATAATGATATCCATTTTGGCAGCTGATGATGGGAATGCATATATGTTATGCTCGATGTGAATATGTTATATCTTATTGTCGTTATTCTGGATTATCATTCTTTCTTTTAAAATAGAATGTGTTTGCGGATTTACAGTGTGTGTGGATCGCTTACTTTGATATTGTTCGTATTATTCGTATGTAGTGGAGGCGCAATGGCCCAGTGGTTAGGGCAGCGGACTCGCGGTCGTAGGATCGCGGTTTCTATTCCCAGACCGGGCGTTGTGAGTGTTTATTGAGCGAAAACACCAAAAGCTCCACGAGGCTCCGGCAGGGGATGGTGGTGATCCCTGCTGTACTCTTTCACCACAACTTTCTCTCACTCTTACTTCCTGTTTCTGTTGTACCTGTATTTCAAAGGGCCGGCCTTGTCACTCTCTGTGTCACGCTGAATATCCCCGAGAACTACGTTAAGGGTACACGTGTCTGTGGAGTGCTCAGCCACTTACAGGTTAATTTCACGAGCGGGCTGTTCCATTGATCGGATCAACCGGAACCCTCGTCATCGTAACCGACGGAGTGCTTCCTTCTTCGTATGTAACTTAATTACACTTAGACAACGGCTAAATATTGGCATCTTGTTTTCGGAGATCTTTTGACATAAATATTGGTCTGCACGTATATGTACCAATGTATGTATCACAAAACATTTTTTCTCTCTGTTTATTTCTGTGTTTCTTTCTGTTCAAGAACATAGGCTCGAAACGTAAAACACTTTCTCACTTCCAGAGAGTTAAACTACTATACATCTGTTCGTTGTTTACACACCCGTTTTCATTTTTTTTGTTTTGTTTGTCTTCTTTTCGTAAATTCCAACTATATATATATATATATATATATATATATATATTCTCCAAAGAGCAGACGAACACCATATCATAATTCTATCTCGAGACATGTAAATGCACATACCAAATCTCTCGTATACAAAAGCACTCACAAATACACACACACACTCACACACATATAGATACACAATCACACACGTGCGCGCGCATATATATATATATATATATATGCGCGCGCACGTGTGTGAGTGTGTATCTATATATGTGTGTGTGTGTGTATTTGTGAATGCTTTTGTATACGAGAGATTTGGTATGTGCATTTACATGTCTCGAGATAGAATTATGATATGGTGTTTGTCTGTTCTTTGGTGAATGATCCGCGTGCGATAAATATTATAATAACTGTACGATGAACACATTGAATTAGCGTAGCAAGTGCAAGAAAATCCCAGGGAAATATTTTAATTTTGTTTCAAAGTTCAAGTACAATTGATGTGACACTTGAGATAACAGGACTGCAAATTAAAAACGTTATCCGAGTTGCTACGACAATGTGCTCCAAGACCTGTTATTCTTCGCTTGATTTTCTTGAACAAGAGCATCTGATAAAAATGGTACCGCCAAATAGTGTCGCTGTATATTTATATCTATAACACTAGGCTCACAAAGAGTATACCTTAAGCGCATATTTATCTATCTATCTATCTATCTATTTGTCTATGTAACTATCTATCAATCAATCAATCTATCTATCTATCTATCTATCTATCTATCTACCTATCTATCTATCTATCTATCTATCTGTATCTATGCATGTACGTATATGCATATATATATATATATATATATATATATATATATATATATATATGTATATATATATATATATATATAAATATGTATAGAGATAAATATACATATTAATATCTATATATGCATGTATATATATATATGTTGGTATATATATATATATATACATACTGGCCAGCTACTATCCAGTTGTTCACCATACACACACACACACATACACGCACACGCACACACACACACACGTGTCATCATTGCAAACATACACACACGCGCGCACACGCAGACCTCCGCGCACGCACACATACACACACATTCCCCCTCTCACTTTCTTTACCATAATCTTTGAAAACTCTCCTGTCTTTAAAAAACATTATTCTTCCACCTTTCTACTTCCGGTCTTTCAATATGTGACCTCGTGAGTACCACTGTCGATTTTTTCCCTCTGTCTTCCCTTCTCGGGATCTTTCCTTCTCCTATGTTTCCGACGAAGAGCTCCGCTCGAAACGTTAAGTCCTCCTTCTTTCCTGAGCGTCCAATAATACTTTATTTGTTCCACGTCCTCGCGTTGTTGTGTTTTTTTTGTGTTTTCTTGTTTGGATTAACTATATATATATATATATGTGTGTGTGTGTGTGTGTTTGAGTGTGTGTGCGTATGTATATGCATACTAATACACATAGTGGGTATGAGAGCAAGGAACAGAGATGATCAATCAATTACATTAACATCCTAAATACTTCTGTTTGCCTCATAATACCATTCACTCTAGATTTCAACATATTAATCAACAACTTCTCTTTAAAATTCGTTGCCACAAGCTATTTCAGGTCCTCAGTCAATGCCATTCAATTAACCATCATTTAGAGCCACTCCTAATCATTAAATAACCGACTTAATGCCTAGTATTTTGGATAGAATTATGCACATGAAGACAATACAAGCACTCCTTCCATAATATGTCTATCATTATTTTCCTCTTAATCTTGATCCCCTGATACGACATAGCTATAGATTCAATAGAATCTATTAAACAAAATGTTTAAACAATAACAATATAAAATACAATGAAACAGAATGAAATTGAGAAATATTTACACATCGCTCACACATCGCTTCTAATGGCAATCGCTAAATCACAACTGAGCATACGGCAATCCATTATATAATTCATGGATTATACGATTATTTGGAAAATATCCCAACTGTGCAAACAAGTTTAAGTATTATTCTAAAGAATTCGCCCATCACAGAATTTCTTCCTGTAATTACAATTTTATTTTCGTTTAATGTTATCCTCGCCTAGCCAAACGAGCTTTTAATACAGTGCGTAAACCATTGTTAAGTAGATATTGACCCTTAAGTAGCCGGCGGATTTCAAGGAGACTACAGGTATTTTAAATCATATTAGATTATAAGAAATGTGCGGTTGTCATAACAAGCGGTAATGTCCAAAGTTTCGCATAAAGACAGAATAAGTTACGAATGTTAAGTAAGTAGAGAAAATTTTGGAAATAATGGGACAGTAAACAAGATTAAAATAGACGAAAGAAATAATAAAAATACTTAAAAATATTAAATGAAGTAAGTAATATTTTAAAACAAATAAAATACCAAAATTTAGATTTTGACCAAAACGTTGTTTGTTCAATCCCACTTGTAGATTGCTTACTTAAACTTTTTAGGCGCAAGTGTGGTTGAATGGTTAAGAGAGAAGCCGGCTTGTCATCCATGTGTTCTTGGCTCTTGTTTCACTGGTTGGCACCAAACTCAGTAAACTTGAAAGCAGTACGCCTAATCTCGTTTTCACAGTAGCAGGCCAACAACCTCAGCGACTACACCTAAAAGTAAAACAAACGAAAAAGAGAAAGAAAATACTACAGCAAGAGATAAATCATCTGCAACGACACCAATAATTGAATATTCTCAAGATAAGAGACATAACAGGACCAACAATGGAAGAATCTTAAACTAAAACAAACAACCACATCAACCGCAAGTGACAGAACAATTAGAACATGTCACGGACGAGTTTCTCAATTAAACTGTCCAGCGGAATGAGAACGTGCAATTGTTGAAAATTGTAGAATATAATAAAGATAAAATGTTGAAAACAGGTGAAGGTCTTCATGCTGTCACATTTCCCCAAACCTGGGACGGGAAGGGTTTGATAAGAACAACTGCTACCATTCTTTGTACTTTGAGTAAATGTTTCCTACATGATGTGGAAGATTTCAAAACTTATTAGACAAAAGAATATTGGAAGGCCAGTTGAAAAGACCCGTAAAAAGACTAACCTGAGACTAGGGTAAGTGAGTTATACCTCTTTTGATTCTTTCCGTTATATAGAATAGCAATTCTAAGAATAGGTAGATTGAAGGTTCGTTGCCGGAGGCTTTCGTGGAAACGGGCTCACTTGATCAACGACCTCAAGACGATACGTCTGGATATAGTAGCGAACTGGGTGACTAGGATTTTCTAAGCGCAATCGCTTGCTTTATTTCTGGACGACTACGAGGTTTGTGGCTCCCCCGATTTGATTGGATGAAATGTGGTTGTGCTGTTTCAAAAAGGCCTTGACCTGACGGTTTGTACGGGTTTCCTAGACACGGCCGGTAGGATGGTGGTTTGGATGTAATAGGAAGGGCTGAGACGGTGGAGCCTTCAAACTAGTGGTAGTCTATGCCCAAGCGGTCACGGACGGCCGGATTTCTTTGGACGTCTTGATTGTTTCCCAAGTATATCATGCTCGTTAGTGTTAGTAGGCGACTGAAAGGACATCTTGGACACAAGCAATGATCATATGGGATTAGATGGTGGGTGTTTGTGCAAAATCTCTCAAATATTCCTAGACATTTCCAAATGTATGATAGATTTTGCTTCGATTTCCCAATTACACTTATATGGACTTAGTCAAATCCGGTTTTATAAGATAGACACAATATAAGTTACCCACAGTTCCAGATCCTTGGCTACTGCGATCATGATTTCGGGACCTTTACGATCAATTGGACAATTAGAGAAATTATTAATTATTGGAAGAGGCACGCGGCATTTCGTACGTCAATGCGTTCTGCTATCAGATTCTACCAAGACTGACATCGCCTTTCACTTTCCCGCAGTCGAATAAATAAATACCAATTGATCAATTGTTGGCCTTGTGTTGAAGTTCTTATTAAGATTTCGAGCGGTAGAATCCTTTGAACTCCATTCAGAATGCTTAGTGACATTTCGTCTTCCCCTACAAATTCAGAGTCCAAATTCTTCGGGATCGACAATACTTCTCACGTTTTTGTTCGATAAATATATAGAAATTGAGCATTGAAGTCGATGTATTCTTATAGCAAGTCCACCGCTGATATTTTAGAATATAAAAGATTACCATAATGGCAGAGGGTGTGTAAAATCGTTACTGACAGGAACAAAATGCTTCGGATCATTCTTTCCGATTATTTATATCCGAGATTCAAATAGCACCGTGGTCGAGTTTGCTTTTCAGAGATGAGCACAGGGGACGGTGTAATTAACTTATAACTTCCATTAAAATTGCTGGCTTTGTACTAAGTTTTGAAACCAGTATTATTATTTGGGATTGTGGTGGTACACTGACTGAATATTTAGTGCATCGAATAGAAAAGTATTTAGAGACGTTGCTTTATTTTTTCTGGCTCTATGTTCCTGCGATTACAAACGCCATCGAAGTTCACGATTGATTATATGAGGCCATTATCATTCATATCAGATTTGCTTTTTTAGATATATGATAACTTTATATATTGTATTGGAGGCACTAATAATTTTAATACTATTTTGATTAGTTAGTTCAAGCCTACACGTATATATATATGTTGTTCTTAGCTTAACATTGTCAAAACAATGAAAAGAGAATGAAGTAGGTTCGTTTACTTATATAAAATATTGGAGTATATGCCGAAGTTTAAGATGTCAGTGCGTTTGTTGTAGTCTATATATATATATATATATATATATTATATATATATATATTATATATATATATATTATATATATAATATATATATATATATATGGTAAATAAAAAGAAAATAATGTACGAGATTTTAATTAAGTCAAATAATTATATGTAAGTTATACGTCATACACTACACATGCGCACATACCAGTAATTTATCTCATAAGAAATAAAATAAAATACATATTTATATTTCATGTCATATGGCTGTTTTTATTACGTTACTGATTTAATGTTTACGTTCGTGTGATATTCGAAAACCTGGATGATTTTTGGCACGCTTCAAGTAGTATTTATTACCTTTAGATAAATACTGTAAATCTTGTTGCGTATAATATATATATATATAATATATATATATCTATATATATACATATATATATATATATAATATATATATATATCTATATATATATATATATATATATATATATATATATAATATATATATATATATATGGTAAATAAAAAGAAAATAATGTACGAGATTTTAATTAAGTCAAATAATTATATGTAAGTTATACGTCATACACTACACATGCGCACATACCAGTAATTTATCTCATAAAGAAATAAAATAAAATACATATTTATATTCATGTCATATGGCTGTTTTTATTACGTTACTGATTTAATGTTTACGTTCGTGTGATATTCGAAAACCTGGATGATTTTTGGCACGCTTCAAGTAGTATTTATTTACCTTTAGATAAATACTGTAAATCTTGTTGCGTATAATATATATATATATATATATATATATATATATATATACATATATATATATATATATATATATAGAGAGAGAGAGAGATAGATAGATAGATAGATAGATAGATAGATAGATAGATAGATATAGATATACATACATGCACATACAATGACACACACGCAATATATAAAGCAGAGTTTGTGTGTGAGTGTATGTTTGTGCGTGCATGTGTATGTTCCATAGGCATTCGAAAACTTACTTGCCGATTTTAGCGTATGTGGAATAAAAATATTCAGTAATATTTCGTCTACGAAATACACTTTGTTTTCATTTACATATTTGCATCAAAAAAATTTAACATTATAATCTTTCTAAGTCATATACTGTAAACGACGGTTTATGCCACCAGCACCACCGCGATGTCGCATTTTCTGTATAGGAGTGTGTATGTGTTTGTCCTTGCGTGTGTTTGCGCCTTCGTTACTTACGTTAGACCGATGACTGATAAGTATATGTATGTGAGTGTATGTGTGGGAGTATGTGTCGTGTCAGTCCACATACATTTTTGTGACAACTAACAGACAGAGACACACATAAACACACCCAATCATACTTTCTTTTCCGTGACATTCAATCCTGAATTTTATAACAGTTAGTACATTTTCCAAGTAAATGTTGACTATCTGTACTTTGTTACATTGGTGGTGCAAAGTTAGTTTTGCTAAGTTGGAGACTTTCCGACGCTGGAATTAGTCTTTTGGAAATATTGCCTAACGAAAAAATCTATAGCATACGTATGGTACAGAAAGTATGTTTTGTACATATATTGACTACATTTCGTTTCGTTGAACTCAGTGTTTGTATGCTTTGCTATTTTCAATATTATCAATTCTAAGAGTATGTATGTGTCTGTGAGTGTGTGTGTGTGTATTTCCGTGTTCATTACATCTATAGTAAACTGTAGTAAAGGACATCTTACGCCGTTTTAATGAGCCCATATCTAAGGAAGCAGCCATCCTTATGGTAGGTGATCCCCATGAAAATCGTGATATTCTCATTCGTGCTTGAGATAACAACCTTCAACGTACCTAAAAGACACAGCCCACTTATGATGCTCTTCGGTATCCTCATATACTTTTGA
>NC_043008.1:61180074-61220074 GCF_006345805.1 Octopus sinensis
ATGTATGTAGTATGTATGTATGTATATATATATATATATATATATATATATATATATATATATAATATATATATATGTATATATATACAGCTAACTGTTTCACCACATACCGAAATTTGAAGCAGGTGTTAAAAATTCCTTCTCTAGAGAAGGAATTTTTGACTCCTAGTTATAATTTCGGTATGTGGTGAAGCAGTTATCTGAAACCTAATTATAATTGCGTGGATAATTTTAACTATAAAGGTCATTTGAACGTAGCGATCTACTTGGTAAAATTGCTAAATAATTGATTAATTAATTAATTTGATTAATAAATTTTACCCTTCTGTTTTATATATCTATATATATATATATATATATATATATATATATATCGCCATGTTGATTCGTTAGTTACTGCACGCATTTTTTTTCTCTCCTTCTTTCTGTGTTTTTTTTCTCTCTGTGTATCTTTCTTTTGAAGAGCGTAGGCTCGAAACGTTAAAGACTTGTTTTATTTATATTTCCTGAGCGCCATACTAATAAAATTGTTTGTTTGTTTTCCACCTGCCTTCGTCTTTTGTCTATTTTCATAAAGCTTCCCGTTAAATATATATATATATATGAATACCTATATTATTTATTGGTTGTCTGACAAAAGAAGTTACTTCTTTTCTAGAAGTGGGGAATTCGAACTCAGTTTTGAACTTCATTTCTGATAATCGGCAGAGTACTGAATATTTTTCTAGGGAATTGAATTTCAATCTCCGCTATATATATATTTTTTATTTTGTGCTTGATTATATAATTACTAAATAAGTGGGCTTATTTACCCATAACACTTCATGAGTTGAAACCGATTCTCACTTTCGGCAATATGTCCCTGAAGAAAACTAACATAAAAAATGTGTGTTTGGTAATGTGTAATGAAAATCTCGGATATTATTTGTGTGCAAGTTGGCCCGTAAGTGGGGAACGCTAAAATATATGATTGATGGGTATTATTGATGGCATCACATGTAGAGTTTTGCGTAGGACATATTTTTATTAGTACGTGCTATCTGGTTTCTTGGTACATAAATGATATCATATCTCACATAAACATTTTTATACGATAATTCATATATAATTCGCTGTCAAAAATAGCGAGTCTATAATCAATTATTTTATCCAGTGATGAAAAGATATTTTTTGACATTCAAATTCCTCATATACCTTCCACTAGAATATTTGATGAAAATTTGCTGAAGGTGCGGAGATTCACGTGAATGCGACAGTCTAATGTTGTGGGTATGAAAGACGTTTGCAGTTCGAAGCAGGCAGGAATTTAAAATGTTGAGAGCAAACAGAAAACAGAAAATTGAAAAGTAGTGGGCCGTCCTCAAGGTCAATTTGTCGGAAATCCTAACATGAATCGATTATTTTCTTGTGCTATTTTTTTTTAATGTCTTCAATCCCTTGTACTGCACCTTTGCAAACGTACGCAATAAATACACACACCTTTGTATTCATGTACGTGTATGTTTATTTTCCAAATATAAAGATCATTTTCTTCTTCTTCTTCTTCTTCTTCTTCTTCTTCTTCTTCTTCTTCTTCTTCTTCTTCTTCTTCTCAACTGCTTCTTTTTCTTCTTCTTCTTCTTCTCTTCTTTTTCTTCTTCTTCTCCTTCTTCTCCTTCTTCCCCTTCTTCTTCTAATATTATTATTATTATTATTATTATTATTATTATTAATATTATTATTATTATTATTGTTGTTGTTATTATTATTAATTTATTATTGTTATTACTATTGTTGTTATTACTATTATTATTATTACTATTGTTGTTGTTATTATTATTATTATTATTATTATTATTATTATTATTATTATTATCATTATGTGTTTGACGTTTGCGTTGTATTTATACAAGTTGACTCCAAGTTCCAGCCAGAGACCTCAAAAGAACAAGTTAGAAGTTCAACTTGGTGTTATGACTAGAATGTCATACATTTGATTTTGCACAGAGTATTGTTCTACAGGATGTCTGTCAAAACCTAAGTTAGAAAAGGTGTTCTAAAATTAATTATCATTATCATCCAGTAGTCTTATTTTCATGACGTGCTTTCACTGCACTACTATTCTGTGTGCCTTGGATGTGTGCTGTGTTTGTGTGAAGCTCTTATTTTACTGTATTGAAAGTATTTTACGTAGAAATTGTACGGTGTATAGTAGTGCTATTTTCAGTATTTATATATACGTCTTAGTCTTTGTGTTTCTGAATCTTTCTTTTTATAATACCTAATGCGCCTACTATGATAGGATTTGTTTCTGTTTTTAGACTCTATATTCAAGTACTTATAAATACCAGATCTTTGTATTTTGAAATTTTCTCCATTTCTTTTAGTATTTTTCTTCATGATCTCTGACAACTATATCTGGCCTATTGGCCTTAATTTCTCTATCTCTGTATATTGGCATATCACATAAAATTGCTGCTTTCTCATTTTCTGCAACCATCTTTTTCTGTTCTTATTCCATAGTGTTGCGATAGTTTCCAATGTATGTAGGTCCCAGCTCCATCGTGTCTATGAATAAAGTCTTTCTTAACCAGTACTAGACAGCCAGAGACAATATGATTTATTGTTTCTTCTCCATCTCATCATATCTGAAGGTACTAGTTGTATGTCTTTTCATTACATGTCTTTGGTATTTTCTGTTGGGAAGGCTCTGACGCTGTGACGCAATAAAAAAAATCCTTCAGTCTCTTCTTTGAGTCCTGAGATTCTCAGCCATCGTTCGGATATTGTTTTGTCTGCTTCTTTTCTGTTTAGTTAAACCCAGTATTTTCCATGAAGGGGCTTTTCTTGCCATCGTTTTATCATGATTCGCTGCTGTTCCAGTTCTAATTTGGATTTCAGTTGTTTCTTCTTTTTTCTTATTCGTTGTTAGGTACTATGATTTCTATTTGTATGTTTCAGCTTTCTTAAAGACTGAAAACACCTTTTGTTTTGTTCTTGTTTTGTGGCTATTTGTATTAGTTTTCTTTGTTTCTAAAGTAAGCATTTCTGTAGTCCTATGGTGGTTATTTTATAATAATTTTCTAGCTGTATAAAGCCCCTACCACCTTTGATGCGTTGTATATGTAACCATTCTATGTCAGATTTTGGGTGGTGCATCATAACTCCTGTCATTATTTTTCTTGTTTCTCTGTCTATTTTGAATAGCTCTTTTAGAGTCCAGTTAAGAATATTCTTGCTGTAACTTATAACCGGGACGGCTAGAGTGTTGATACCTATTATGTTATTATTATTATTATATTATTATTATTATTATTATTATTATTATTATTATTATTATTAACATTATTATTATTATCATTGAGTAAGAGATCAGTGAATGTCATCAAAGTGACACTGGGTACAATATAAGAAGCACTGTATAACCATTATACTTCACATCCATATGTGCGCGTCACGGTGATCTCATATCAAGATAGACAACGCATGACCTTGTAGTTGCGGCTCATTTAGAATTTCCTTCGATCTAGTAGCCCATCCCTCTCATATGGTCACTGAATAATGGTTGTTTAAGGACACTGAATGAAAAACCCGTGTTTCCAGAGGGAAATTATTCAAACCTCAACGAATTCCTCTTAACAAATGGCTATGATGCACCCTGCTACTTCTGATCATGATCAGTGATGTACATATAGTCGGCGACTAAAGAACATGCTCAACTGGTTAATGCCAAAGAACTGAGAAGCAAATCTGTGGTACTGAGCAAGAATATTTGCTGTGACATATCTTTAATAACAAATAAAACATATACATGATAAAATTTCCAATCAGTTATGATCAGAAGCCATGTCAGTCACTGCCTGGTACTGCATCAGGGCATTGGTAGTAAAGTGTAGTTGTTGTTGTTGTTGTTGTTGTTGTTGTTCTTCTTCTTCTTCTTCTTCTTCTTCTTCTTCTTATTATTATTATTATTATTATTATTATTATTATTATTATTATTATTATTATTATTATCATCATCATCATCATCATCATTATTATTATTATTATTAGTATCATTATTATTATCATTAACGTTGTCGTTGATGTTGTTATTCTGAAAGACTCGGGTAGTTCTTAATTACCGGCTATTCTTTACTTGGAAGCAGACAATAATAGATCACCGAAGGTTTCTCCTGTGAATCAAAGAGACTATACTCTCCTTAGAATGCGAGCTTTTCCCAACAATGCTGTCTTCTGGATCACCCAGAGCCTGACCGAGTACTCCTAAAGTGGAAATGGGAAGACTGTATGGAATGCGAGAAAGTAATGTAAAAGTGATACCAGTGGTGATTGGAACGTCGGGCTCAATCCTATTGAAATATCAAGATTTCTTAAGGCAACTGGAAATTCCATGCAAAGATTGATGCCTTACAAAAAAGCAGACTTATCGAGCAGAGCGCATATCTTATGGAAAGTATTATCTGTCTGAGGTCCTTGTTGTGACTTGACAGATGTCTAAAGTTTCTGGTGCATTTTACCTAAACTGTGTTACGAAGGAATAATAATAAAAATAATAATAATAATAATAATAATATAATAATAATAATAATAATAATAATAATAATAATGATGATAATAATAATATTTTACCCCAGTGTCACTTTGATGGCATGCACTGCTCTCTCACTCAATAATAATAATAATAATAATATCATAATTATTTTCATTACTTAATTATTATTATTATTATTATTATTATCATCATCCTCATCCTCATCATCTTATTATTCTATATTTTTAAACTCTTGTTGTTTGTACACTTGTTGTCTAATGTCAGTTTTGAAGTACGTGCTTACTGAGATCATTTTCCCAATTGAGCAGAAATAGAAAATCAATAGATAGCAGCGTTGTTTGACTTTCCCTCAAACAAGATTTAACCTCATTAAAGAAACTCCTAATGAAAATAATAGCTATAACAGTAACCTAAAAATATAGAAAATTATTCCTTCTATAGTTGAATCGCCCATCATACACACACGCACCTTTATACATATTACAGATATACATAGATACATACACGTATATATGTATATGTATGTTCGCACAATGTGTTTATGCGTGTGTAAAATATATATATATATATATATATATATATATATATATATATATATATAGAGAGAGAGAGAGAGAGAGAGAGAGAGAGAGAGAATGGGCAGATAGATTAGATACATAGATTAAATACACAGATATATATGCATAAATAGTTTTGGATGAGCTATAGCTATCTATACCGAATAATGTAGAATGACACTTCTGAAGCACACGCAAACATATACCGAACACAACGGAAGTACATGTACATACGTGAGAAATCCTATTGATAAAGCGGTAATAACATCAAAATATAAAATAAAATCGATTTTCTTGTAATCATTGATTTATCAACCAAGAAACTTACTGACCAAATGAAATTGCTTAATTGGAAAAAAAAAAAAAAGAAAAAGTTTTCAACGAGTAACGGAACACGAGTGAATTAGATATTTGAGAATATACTGTCGGATAAATTGGCTGAGATTAAGTAATATGTATGTAAAACAATCTTTGCACGAAAATGAATCAAAATTACAGAACACAATTAAATGGCTCAGAATGTTTTGGGAAATCTTTGCCCACGTCATTTGATTGTATATATCTTAGTATATGAGTGCAGCGAGTTTTACTTGTTATTTGCCGATTTGAGTGCATGTTAGACACATTGTATTGCAAGTACTCGGTTGCCAGTTTCAGTGATTCGATTTTCCTTATCCATGCTGTAATATAGTATCTGGTTAAAAATATCCGAACGAAAGGAGAAACATTATGTAGCGTCTACCATGCCGTACTACATATGTATTGTGAAGGCGCAATGGCCCAGTGGTTAGGGCAGCGGACTCGCGGTCGTAGGATCGCGGTTTCGATTCCCAGATCGGGCGTTGTGAGTGTTTATTGAGCGAAAACACCTAAAAGCTCCACGAGGCTCCGGCAGGGATGGTGATAATCCCTGCTGTACTCTTTCACCACAACTTTCTCTCACTCTTTCTTCCTGTTTCTGTAGTACCTGTATTTCAAAGGGCCGGCCTTGTCACTCTCTGTGTCACGCTGAATATCCCCAAGAATTACGTTAAGAGTACACGTGTCTGTGGATTGCTCAGCCGCTTACACGTTAATTTCACGAACAGGCTGTTCCGTTGATTCGGATCAACCGGAACGCTCGTCGTCGTAACCGACGGAGTGCTTCGATCTCGATATATGTATTAACGAAAAGGTGAGAAATTGCTGATATTTCGTTTTGTGTTTTTAATATATAAATAATTTTCGTCATTAATTAAAATTTTGCAAATGGAGGATATATTGAATCTTATGGTCCGTTTTCGTTTTCACTTCTGCATTATAGTTCGTCGTGAACTTTTCTAAGTTTTTGCGTCGGTGTTTAGTTAGGTATTGCTTAGGAATCATTTTTATGTTTCGAATATTATCTGCAGATGCGATGTGAACCTATTTCAAGTCGTATATCTCTTAGAAGTAAAATTCTTTTCAAATGGTGGATTTGTCATACAATATCGAATATTCATCGATATGCGTAAGTGCTGTGTGTTAAGCGTTCCTCTCCACAATAGCGCTTTAACATAAGGGGCCACGCGAAAGCAATGTTTTCGGAGAAATATCAATTCCATGGATTTATATATGCTTTTATACATTGAATTCTCGAATAGGTTTCAGATGACGATGCTTTTGATGATTTTTTCAGTTTTTCTATAAGGTATTTTCATATGAGACTGATTTGAGACTGGTGTCCATCGGCAAATATTTTATGGACTTATATAACAATAAATTTACCGTTTAATCTTGACAACGTTACGCTACCTTAAATCTCTTTTCGTTACATAAATATGGATTCAGTTGAATAACAAACAATGTCAAAGTCTAAAAAGACAGGCAGCTGATATCGTTAGGACAGTTATGGAATAAATTCTGCAATCATATTTCTTCAATTGGAAACATATTTCAAAACTGGAAAAGTTTCTTGCTTACAGAGCATAATTGATGTTGACTAAGTGGAAGCGTTGGTCATGAGCCAACTCGATTATTGCTTTCAGATTTGGTCTCTGAAAGATGTATATATTGGAAGATTTTCAAATATACTTCGAACATATTACAACGACTGGGGGTAGAGAAACTCCGATTAAAATCTACATAAATTATTGGAAATATATTTCCTGGAAAGTGTAAAATCGAAAATGCAAAGTATGTGTGTCCCGCATAAAATATCTTCATAGATGGAGTGTCTTTCATATAAGTTACCTCATATATAAAAACGATTTAATGTGGCACTCTGTATTGGAGTCTGACGTCAGTATTATAATACAGTTGCTGTTGAATGTAAGAATAATCCCAGTGTGTTACTCTAGTATTTATATAAACTGTTCGGATGTTAAAGACATCTATAGCTCAATTATGTTTTAGTATGGATCTTATTGCAAGAGAAATTCGTTAAGCATCTCCCGTTATAATCTCGAGCCACCTATGCTCGCTGACTACTAAATTATTGTTACAAATTATGACAAAATATTCATTATTATATACTTCTTTATTGCCCACAAAGGGTTAAACATAGAGGGCAAACAAGGACAGACAAAGGGATTAAGTCGATTACATCGACCCCAGTGCGTAACTGGTACTTTATTTATCGACCTCGAAAGGATGAAAGGCAAAGTCGACCTCGGCGGAATTTGAACTCACAACGTAACGACAGACGAAATACGGCTACGCATTTCGCCCGGCGTGCTAACATTTCTGCCAGCTCTTTCTAAATATATCAGTACCTCTCCTACAGATCCATCCTGAAAGTCATGAGTGGTGGTTTTCTACCTGTAGGTATGTCATAACACAATAGTCCAGTAATTTTAGTGTGTTTTCAGTATCTTTAGTTAGCCATATAATCTGACATCAATTTTATTCAAATATAACGGAATCATCAGGAAAGTGCAGTAAAATAAAAAACAAGGTAACAACCAAAGTACTCAAGGTACCTAGAGTCACACATATAGGAGAAGCTTAGGAGAGTTGAGACACAGAGAGAGATGAACCACAACTATTTTCCCTAAATGTATAAATTATAGAAAGTAATTATTGCCACCTATGTGAAGCACTTCTAGAAATGTTTTTCAAAAAATAACTGTATAAACTGCCTACACCCGGCCGCAAACTCTAAACGTTGAATGTGAGCTGCTATAAGCCATTCAAGACGGTATATAGTCGGGCGGTTGAATACTAGATGCGTTCCTGCCCTGGAAAACCGATTGCACTATATGACATTACTGAGTTTGTTGCACATGCTCAGATACATGGAATTACGGCTCTGAAACAAGTAAAAGAATAAAAGAGTATAAGAGTAATTTTAACGTGTACCAGCAAATTGTCAGAAGTTTCATGCTTTCCTTGTTTATGTTAAAAGAAAGATGGTGGACTGAATTGCAAATACTCGCTAGACGGAAATTCCAAAATAATATCCATTCGCATAGATCGAGGCCATGTTAGAATTTTCCATATGGTGCTTGATTTTCTTCCTCCAATCATTCATTTCCATTTTTTCCGTAGTATGATATTTCATTTCCCCGGCACCAATCAGATGTTGGTCTTGTTTGCATAAGGTGCATAACATGCAACTCTTTATATGTATGGCTAATTGATTATGCATATTTATCAGCATATTATCTAACTGACACAAATTTAAACCCATACACATTGATGGCTTCAGTTATTTCATAACTCATCAGAATGTATCAGAAATTATCTTAGGTATGCCATTGTGCATTTGTTCTGTACAAAACTGTACCGACTTCAAAATACATGAAACATGCGAAAATAAATAAGATACACAATATGCATTATATGTTCTGTTGTTTATAGAGTATCACTATGAGCTCAATTGTTTCCGAATCCTTGTTGATGAATTATACTTACACTAACAGGGCTTTGTGAGCGCATAGGTTTCCGACATGTACATGTAAATTATACGGAAGTATATCCAAATATGTTTGTTTATATTTCTTCATTTGCTTATTTCCCAGTACAAATGTTTGTTGCCTTCTTTATTCTTCAACCTTTATATTTGCATGTATATCTACATAAATATATATTGGATAATTTATATCGATATTGACACAAATGCATAGGAAATACAGCAGGTAAGTGGAAGAACTATCATAAATATCTTCATAATAAATAAATTCGTATATATATATATATATATATATATATATATATATGTGTGTGGTGTGTGTGTGTGTGTGTGTGTGTGTGTGTGTGTGTGTGCGTGTGTGTGTTTGTATGTGTGTGTATACACATGCACACGCACAAACACATATAGGCCTCAAGTAGCCAACACGAATTCATATTTGCTTGAACTGCAACGTAAGCCCTGCAAAAGCATGACATCTAGTGGAAATTACCACAGAAGTAGAGATTTCGATATGTTCTACTTAAGAATACTTGAAGGAAGTATAAACTTGTGATCAGTGCATAAAGGGCTCGAATAACGTATAGCCTCTGCAAGATAGCACCTTCTAAACAACACCAGCAAAAATGAATACATAAATATAATGCTGAAAATCAAAGAAAACAACATTATAACTGTTGACTAGGAGCACGTCAGGAAGTATTCGCTTCTTGTGGCTTCACATAGAACCTCAACATAGCTCAAGAAGATCTTGGACTAACATAGCTCAAAGAAGATCTTGATTTGAAAAGTTCAGCTTTATAAAAGAATCAAAACAGAAAGTTCATGCTTATGTTTCCCGAAGATTTTAAGACGACAGTTATATCGACATGAACTGCAGGGTTTCTTGGATTTGAGACCGCTGTATCATATCATAATTCGATACCTATACGTTTGTAACAATAATAATAGCAGTAGACCTACTGTTTTCGGAGAAATAATTAACATAATTTAGATGAAGGATATCGTACTAAACCACGAAAGATATTGATACAGAAGCATAGGAAATACAACAGGTAAGTGGAAGAAATGTCATAAATATATTCATAGTAAATAAATTCATATATATAGGTGTGTGTGCGCACGTGTGTGTATATATGTGTGTGTGTATACACATACTCACGCACACACACATGGATATAGGCCTCAAGTATCGACAGGAATTCCTATTTGCTAGAACTACACCATAAACCCCACAAAAGCATGATATCAACTGGAAACGAAGGTGGATAATAGGGATAACCCAAATATCAATTATAATTCTAAAGGGATTTCTTAGATAACGACTACACTCGTCCTAACAGATCAATCAGCAAGTATAAATAAGGCGATGTTTGCGGTATAATCCAGTTTTCGGAATATATGTATCATTCATGGTAACGAGGACTTCTTTTTTGCATTGGATTATTCAGCTTTAATAGATATCTTTAATGAATATCCAGTGAAAATATGATATGCAACAGCTAATAACTTCGAACATAATATTCATAAGCGCAATAATAAGAAGCTAAACCAACAGATTACTAATTGTATAAGTGGGTATAAAGCAGGAAGTAGTCATTCAAATAATGATTGCAATAAGAAAGAATCTAATCGAACCTGTTGAAATAATTCTGATGAAAATAATAATATAGGCTATAGAAAATATAGGCTAGAGAAAAACTAATATTAGTAATAATAGACATGCTGAAAAGCTCAAAAGTAGTAGGTTTATGAGCAGCAATACTGATAGCAATGAAGGTAGCATTAGGGGTAGTAATAATAACCATAGTAACATAAATGTGAAAATAGACATACTAGAAACAATAGTTGCTACTATGTAGAGAACAGTGTGGTACGCATCTCTTCTGGGAAATGACTGCTATCGCAAAAGCATGATGTATATAAGGATAGAGTAGAGCGCAAGCAGATGCATGTGTATATATTAATGCGACCGCAGATTACTTCAAAAATCAATATCGTAAACACATTGCATCATTAACAAGGGACACGGCTCGTCATTCATTCATATGTTCTAAAAATTTAAGGAAGGCAAAGTACGATGCAACGTTAAATGAATGGTGGTGGAAAATGCATAACCGTACAATATATGTTTAGATACTGTAAACTAGTGCTACTGAAAGTGGTGGTCCGCGATCCCGTGCCGGTCCGCGAGCCATCAGCTGCCGGTACTCGGGGAGATTCCAGGAAAGAAAGAAACATTAAAAATGCTTATGTAATATTGTATTATTTTTTACCAAATAAATATTAGATAAAAAATTGTCAACTTTTATTATATTCATTATATATATTACTAGCAGTATCGCCCGGCGTTGCTCGGGTTTGTAAGGGAAATAACTATATAAGCATTTTTAGAGAGTTATAGCCAAAAAATAGCAAAAAAATGCACTAAAAGTGGAAAAAAAATGATGGTAAATTTTTTTTTAAATCGTTGACTCATCGTAGACATTTTTAGAGAGTTACTTCCCTGATATAATAGCAAAAAAAATTCATTAAAATGGAAAAATGGTAATTTAAAAAAAAAATTGTAGACTCATCGTAGACGCGCGCTAATACCCAGAAGGGCTCGATATGAATCACGACTATAATATACTGCACCGCAAAATGTAGGAATAGTTAGGAATCTAAATCGTAGGAGACAGACACACAACTTCACTTTTATATATAAAGATTTCCGGTATAAATAAATATTACAAAGAAATAGTTCCGGTTCCCAGCACATTGACTCTCAAGACTATTGAAAAGGTTGCAAGACGCAACTAAAATTTTAGGAAAATAGAAATAAGGAATACGTGGAAATTTTACCGATGAATGTGTTAATTTAAAAGGCACAAAAAGAGAATGACTCTCTCCATACACAACAGAATATGCTTCAACGCACGAAATCACATTAAGAATCTTTCAAACGAAATCCCGAAACGAAATATATATATATATATATATATATATATATATATATATATATATATATACATATATACATATACACACACACACATATATATATATATATATATATATATATATATATTATATCTATATATATATATACATATATACGTATATACATATACACACACACACATATATATATATATATATGCATACATACAGACACATATTATATGTACACGCAGTAGTGGATGTGTGGTAAGAAGCTTGCTCCCCAAACACATGGTATCAGGTTCAGTCCCACTGAATCCGAAATATGGACGTAGTATACCTTGACTCTGCAAAAGCTTTTGATAAAGTGAAGCATGGTATGATATGCCACAAAATGTGTTATCTTGGCATAGTTGGAAAACTTGGAGAGTGGTTACATAACTTTCTGAAAAATAGAAGTCAGGTATTAGTGTCCAATGGAGCCACCTCAAAGAAAACAAAAACAGTGAGCAGTGTTCCATATGGCACTGTGTTAGTACCACTGCTTTTCATAGGGTCCCCCTCAGATACGTCCGCAGCTACTCGGATAAACACTCTTGCTAGTTACACAGACGATACGAAAGTCGCGCAGAAAATACAGAACCCCAGTGATGTTGCACACTTGCAGCAGGAGTTGGACTTTATTCGCAGACGGGCTGAGAACAATAATATGCAGTTTAAGGCTGAAAAATTCAAAGCCTTGCGCTACCAGCGTCCAAAACTGAATATAAAACTTACAGGGTACACTGGTCCACAGGGGATTACAATCCCAGAGCCTAAATCAGTGAGTGACCTCGTTATCGACATGAATGATGATACCGCTTTCCAGGTGCACATTGCAAGGATAGTTAGTTAGTTAGTTAGTTAATTTGGCTCAAAAGCAAATAGCAAGGCCATGTAGGGGTACATGGAGTTAAGTACAGGGTGGTGTTCATGTAAAGAGTTCAGGCCACTTGAGGTCCAGGGAGGCTTTGAACAAAGCGGTCGTCGGCATCTTCAACATCTCGTCTGGCAGCTTGTTTCACGGATCCGCAACCCGGACGGAGAAAGCTCCTCTCCTTCGATTAAGATGAAATCGTCGCAGGTAGAGCTTTTCGGAATGACCCCGCAGCCGACGCTCTGGAGCAGGAGTGAAGAACAGCTCTTTCCAGAGGTTACACTTTCCGCTTATGATGTTGTGGGCGAGAATGAGATCACCACGGCGGCGGCGTTTTTCAAGAGAATAAAGGTCGAGCGTCCTCAGTCTTTCTTCGTAGGACAAATTTTTGAGACCATGAACCATGCGGGTAGCCAGCTTCTGGACTCTTTCGAGATGCTGTATGTCTTTGAGGAGATAAGGAGAAGAGGCTTGAATCCCATGGCCACAAAGTGCAGACGACTGGGTAGATGGATCCTTAGAACGTATAAGATCAGAGAGAAGACTACTGCCCCGAGCTGGGGTCTCCCAACAGTGTAAAATTAACAGCGGACCTTGGGGTATTCCAGCGAAGCTTCACAACGAAGATCGTCACGTTGCAAAAACTCAGCTACTGGGAGAGGCTGAAACAGCTAAGACTCTACTCCCTGGAGAGAAGGCAGGAGGGGTATGCAGTAATATACATTTGGAAGGTTCTAGAAGAAACTGTATATATATACATATATATTCAGTTAGAGAGAGAGAAAGTGTGTTTGTTTGAGAGAGAGAGAGAGAGAGAGAGAGAGAGAGGTAGATAGATAGATATATCTGTGTCACTCTGAGTGAGTACATATGTGTGTGTATTATGGTCCTGAAAACATAGAATGTCATAAAATTTCAAGTGTACAACACAGACGGAGCCATTGGTTATCTACGCTCTTGATCTTCATGTGGAATTTCGAAATTCGGCTTGTGTATAAATTCCTGTTACAGAAGCGGCAAATCAAATACGCGGTTCTAATAAATTGTAAAATAAAAAAACCAAATAAAAAATTCCAAAAACTTGAAATTTAGCATATTTTTAATTACCAGTGACAACTTTTTCAGTACCATTCTATTTTTAACGCAGCTGCACGCACAATTGGATGGGAAATGTTACGTAATAATTTCTGTTTTATAGACTTGAGTATCACTTTATCACTGATTTTAAAAGGCGTACTGTCATGTGTTGTATGTTCCTAAGATGGAGAGGACGAATGAAGTAAACAATAAAAGTAAGAATAAAATCGTGAAGTGGTGGACAGAACTTAGACGATAATATTACAAGATCAAATGGAGATAAAAATACCAAATCAGAGACAGTCATAAAAAATGAGATGAAAGTGGTAGTGGCAGCAGGAGTAGTAGTAGCAGCAGTAACACCAGTAGTATTAGTGGTGGTGGTGGAAGAAAATATCTATGTTTCATCTCCTATTCCGGATTCTTATTTTTCTAATTACTTTCCTATACTTCTGTCATTTTCGCTTTCTTGTCTCCCCTCTACTCATCATTTCATGTTTATCTCATTCGTAAATACTATTATCTGGGTCCTGTCCACTATTTCATCGTTTTACTCCTTATTGTGTACCTGTTAAGGGAGTACTGTAGCTGGCGAAAATGAAACGCATCGGGTCGGTGATTATAGCACATCAACTTAGATGGCCTGGACATCATTCCAATTTCTTCGAAAACGGATACGAAAATTGGTGATGTATGGTGAGCTGGGGACAAGGAAAACATCACCAGTGCGAGCCACCCTAGTGTAATAAAATACTGATGAAAGTCATAAAAATATGAATATGCTTACTATCACCTGGGAAAGTCTTGCATTAGACAGTGAGATGTGGAAGAATCTAATTGCTAGAAGTGATAAAGGGTTATATACACTGATCTGAAACGTACAGATAAATGCATGTAAAATGTTAAGAGAGTATCAGAGCTAGGAAAAATGATGTGCATCGTGTCCAATATTATGGACCCTCAATTTAGATGGCCTGGTCATCTTTCTATTTTCTTCCAAAAACGGATACGAAAACTGATGTTTAATGAGATTGAGGCAAGGAAAACGTACCAAGTGCAAGCCATGCTAATGTAATGCAATCTTCAGGAAACTCATAAGAATATGAATATCAGTAGCAGCACCTTAGAAATGTCGCATCAGCAAGAAAAATGTGGAGAAATCTGATTGCTAGAAGTGTTACAGAATTCGAGAACGAAAGGGTTATACACACATACAAGATGTCAAACCACTTCCCAAGAAAGACTGGAAAAAAATGTTTGTATAAGTATATATTTATGCAAATATATGTATTTATATGTATGTATAAATATATGTATATCTACATAATATAATATATATATTATATATATGTATATATATATTATAGTTATATATATATATATATATACATACATATAGATACATATATATGCATAAAGATATACGTATGCGAACATTGGCACGTGGACACAAATAAATATAAATACATATATATATATATAAACATGTGTGGGATGGGTGTATATATGTACAAATATGTATATATAGATCTATATATAATGTTCGTGCTTGCGTGATTTCTAGATTTAAATATCTTCCCTGGATATCGTCTCTAAGAATTTAGTTATCAACTGGAAGCATCTTCCATAAAATTGCAAGGAATTGTGAAAACCTTGCACTCGTTTGAAAAATCCAACAGAAATTAAAGAATTCCAGCATGGGAAAATTACTGAGGCATATTGGAAATATAAAAAAATAAAGAATGTCACGGAAGATGCAGATTTTAAAAATATTTATTAAAAAATGTTTATTCTTATCACGCAGCTGAGATAAAATATTGGAAGATGGTAATTTTTGTGTCTTTTGCTAGTTTTATTGTTTAGTATCTTTGCATTGTAAGAAAGCTTAAGTATTTAGTGATTATGCCGTAAACATATTCGTACACGCATAAGAATGCATCGGATTTAAATATTTGTGAGTACACATATTTCAATGTTTTTTGTGCAGCGGGTATGCATATATTGGTATTTACATGCTAACACTCGTATATACAAGCAATCATACTCAAGAGTGTACGCGAAAAAAACTGTATACGTCTGGTGTATGATTATGAATAACTGTATATACATATACGTATAAAAGAATTCATAAGCGTAGGCTTTTTTGACGTGATACCAATTTTCTATTTTTTTCTGAAAATCCAATACGTATCGAGGCAATAATGATATCCATTTTAATCCATAAATATTAATATTTACCCTAGTACAAACAAAAGCGTCATGTCACATACGTATATGTAGACATCCCTCCAATTTTCTCTTTTTATCTCTCTTCCATTCTCTACCTCTCGCTCTCTCTCTCCTTCTTATATATATATATATATATATATATATATAGAGAGAGAGAGATAAAGAGAGATAAAGAAAGAGAATAGATAGATAGACTGATAGGTAGATAGATGGTTGTATACATAGCTACACACTCACACTAAACACATTACACAAACATGTGTGTGTTTGTGTGTGTATGTTTGAGTGTGTGTGCGTGCGTGCGTTTGCAAACACACTAACGAACATGAAAATTCATGAGTAGATGCATACACACGCACACACACACACACACACACATACATATATATATATATATATATACATATACGCATTTGTATTTCGTCTGTTTTTATATACTTCAATTAATATATGCTTTATAATGTTTAATATATAAATCGTGCTGTTTTCTGACAAGCAATATATGTAAGAGCTTGTATTTTTTCCTCCTTGTCAGAATAGTTTAATAATGTTGGGTCGTCGTTCTTGATTAGCAATAAGATTCGATTTACAACGATAAACTTCATGTATAATATCGGATTTAATATTACAGGTCATACCGAGATTTCTTGGTAGTAATTAACAGATGTTACTCTGCCCTCAATTCTTGACTAGCTTTTTACTGTATCAGTTTAAACGATGAAATTCAAGCTCATCCCCGGCGTAATTTGAACTTATATTACAAACAGTCGTCAGAATATCCGCAACACATTTTTTAACCGACGCGATAACCATATTTTCGACTAGCCTATTTCATGCCGTATACAATTTTCCTATTGGAAAACGTATAAAACGATATGAATTGGTCAATGCAAGGGAAAGATAACGGGAATAACAGAGAGAGAGAGAGAGAGAGAAAGAGAGAGAGAGAGAGAGAGAGAGAGAGAGAAAGGATGGATGTGTGAAGAGAAATGTGGTGGTCTCATCGGTAGGGGCTCCGGGTAATGACTATGCAGAATACAAACTATGTACTATAGCCAGTCACTTAAACTAGGAAGCAGCAATAGAGTGACTGATTATAAAGCCATGACCAAGGGAGGCTATTCGACATATTTGCTGTGGAAAAGCTCGGTATGGAGGTCAATAAGTTTGAAACAGCTAGTAAGTCATAGGGTGTCTGGCGCATCTCAGACAACGCAGTCACCTAGTTCGGAAGGTGAAAGATGGTCGTGAAATATTGTATCTAAATAAATCAGGAGAAGGTAAGTTAAGAGAAATTAAGAAAAGTCGAAAACACTAATGAACAAGACAGGAAACAGTAAAATTTGAGAAAATAAAAAAGAGTTAAAGGTGGGATGTTAACAGATTACATAAACTTCAAAAGGAAAAAAAAATCGGAGACTGTTTTTGGAACAATGCAAAAATGCCAAAAATTCTCAGACCTTTCTCGAAAGATCTCGAACATTTTTGAAGTTTTCAAAGATATAATGTTTCAAAGTTTTAAAATTCAACGATTTAAAGACAGACTCACAGATAGAAGGAAAGACAGACAGACTTACAGATGGATAGATAGATAGATAGATAGATAGATAGAGAGATAGATAGATAGATAGATAGATATATAGACAGAGAGAGAGAGAGACAGACAGACAGCCAAAGAGCTAAGTAGTTAGATAGGAATTACGAATGGTGTTTGATCTGCGTAGAGCCTTGTGGCTAGTTCGGTTACGTTCACGTTCTTTAGCGCTTTGGAATCAAAGATCCTTCATCAGTGGTTCATTTTGCTTTATAAGGTAACCATTACTTGCGTTGATCGAAGGCTCCGCAAGCTATATTTGAATTAGCCATCAAGTTCCTTCCAGTGGTGAAAGCTGCGTGTCCTATTTTTAATGAAATGTGCCTCCTTTATTCTGAAGTTGACTGCATCTGTACCCATTGCCAGTATACGGGTGGAGAATTCCCCATCACAATGTTGGTGGCGTTGGAATAATCACTTCTCAAATATTTATCGGATATGTGAAAACTACACTGATAACAGCATCACTTGAAAGTAAATGTTTATAGGAGGTATAACTGATGCAGAGCGAATAAAATGTCACAACATCGTACTACGCAAACTATAGCTTCTTCTGGTTTTCTCTTTATGATTAAATGAGTTTATATCGCTTTTAAAGAAACATAAACTGGTACGAAACAATACTCTCCAAGATAGGTTTCATAAATATCTAGAATAAAAAAGATTCATATGTTTAGAATTAGAGATTACGTTATTATTTGTATACTCGCTGTTCTGCGCTTTTTTTCATGAATTATTATCTATGTGGTAGATATAAACAAGCATCATGTTCACTAATATCTATAATCAGTAAACATTGCAGCAATGTGCAGATCCCTTACAACAGTTTGTCACACGCGTTTTGAAAACAGATCGTATATAGAGAGGTTTTCTCCGATGACAAAAAACAACGATAAGATATTCACTACGAACATACCAGAACATATTCAGAATCGATCGATCGGTTACTGAATCGGAAATTTTTATATCTGTAACAGCAGGACGATAGATTACCAGAACTCTTAGAACATCAGGCAAAATATCTTTCGGTATATTTGCCAGGATTTTACATTGAAATTGTTAACTAAGTTAAGATCAAACACATCGCCCTTAAACCTTTGTAAGGCGCTTAAATATTGTGTGGACGAGGAAAATATTCGCAAACAATCGACCTGACCCGTATACTAACAATAGAGGATAATCCGTTAAAATCTAGCCTAGGTCATGTTTAAATTTCGTCTATCAGAGTTCAATAAAATAGATTATTTCTTTCTAGTGGACTCGATACAACCTAGGGAGTTCCACTCCTAAATTTCTGTCTCTGTGTTTTTGTTAATCTCGATTATATATTTAATATTAGTATTAAGAATTTATCAGTTAAAATGTTCAGAATGTTTAGTTAACATATATTTAACACTTTATGGCAAACTCCACAGGGCAAGAGATCCTTGATTCAATGTGAGAAGTTTTAGAGTTTACGATATATATTTGCAGTCATTGGTGCAATGGTCATAAACTGGCGAAGATACAAACTTTATTGCATTCAACTCCCTCTTAAATGAAACCAATTTTGCAACAAAACTTGATTCTATTCCAGTAGTAGAATAATGGATTGTTTTTATCGAACCAGAGGAAAAAGAAAGCTAACGCGAGACTAAGAGGTGCTTAAATATAATACAATTATTTAAGCCGTCATCTTTCCACTCCCGAGGGAATATATTTGATATATTGATTGTATTTGACTAGGCAAAAATCCAATTCTTATCAGGTTGAGATAAAGTTAAGTAAGATGTGTAGTTAATTCAACCATAATTGTATTGTATTTTACTGAACCAGAAACGAGGAAATACAAATTAGAGCCAAATAAATCCTTAAATCTGAAATGCGAAGAACAAAAGTAAATTGAACAATTAGGTCTTGACGGGAATTTCTTTATTTCAGTAATCACCACTACTATCATTAGTAAATTATTGATTTCCTGAATCGACACATCGCTGAAGAAATGATACATAAAAAAATTTGATTTAAAGCAAGATTTGAACTCAAAACTGCAAGTTTTCATACATCTTCATTAATGTCTTCCCAAGTTATGTCAGAGTGAGAAGAGGGACTACGATTGGAATACCTTTAGACGTGTGTTCCTCTGTTTTGTATATTATTATGTGAGCTTAATATCTCCTTTCTTCAACATAAATATCTGCAAGTTCTTCAGTGGAATCGATTCTTTGTTCATACACTCTACTCAACAAACGTAAGCCTACATCCTCCTCAGAAATAATTAATGTAAGTCAAAATAATTTGTTCAATGTGAAATATTTTAAAACAAATTTATTTTCTAATTTATATTTCCATATGCGTCCATAAATACAGATATTTGATTTTCTTCCAGAAACCTTGTGCTTTTATTGTTTTAACATTTCAAAAACTAAATAAATTTGATATTATTTTACAATTTAGAATTCCAAAAATAAATTTCTTAGTGTAGAAAACAAATTTTTCCGATTATATTTTTAACTCTGTTATTTTGGCTTTCAATCACCAGTTTAAACGGAACTTGCCATACAAGTGATTTTAAAGTAATTCATCATTTAGATAAATTGGAACTGTCACAAATATTGAGTATAATTAGCTTTGACATAAATCAGCATATTCTGTCCGCAGAATGAGGCTAAGATGAAGAACAGAATATTATTTTCCATCTGTCTGAATTAATTCCATTCACGGTCAGCGGCAAAAATATTTCACTAATTTCATAAACTAATACTCAATTTGCGTGTGTGAGAGAATGTTAGTCTATAAAATCAGCAATTAAACTTTCGATATTTTGGGGTTGAAACTGACAGCTAAAACTTATACGAAGGTGCTCCAGAACAATACACAGAGTATTTTGACGTTAAAAAAAATTAAGATAAACAAATGCATTTAAAGTGATTTAAACGTACGTGTAATCTGTGGGAAGTAAGAACTTACAAGCTTAGCTTGATATTTTACGTCTCAAACCGTGAACCCCTCTTTTGAATATTTCTTTATTAACTTTTAATAGGGTGGGGGCACATGGCTTAGTGGTTAGAGCAGCGGATTCGCGATCGAGGGACCACGGGTTCGAATCTCGGTCAGGGCGATGTGTGTGCTTATGAGCGAAACACCTAAGTTCCACGAGGCTCCGGCAGAAAGTAATGGTGAATTTCTGCTGACTCTTTCGCCTCGACTTTCTCTCACTCTTTCCTCCTGCAACTTGCAGCTCACCTGCGAAAAGCCGGCGTCCTGTCCAGGTGGGGAACCTATACGGCAAGGAAACCGGGAAACCGGCCCTTATAAGCCAGGCATGGTCCGAGAAGGAACAAACAACTTTTAATAGACTACATCAACTTTTACCATATATTGTATACCTTAATGTACATATTTGCATAACGCAGAGTCTAATTCTATAAGTATTTAGATTTTTAAGCTTTCAGTTCTTTAATGAAAAAAATAGATGCGTTTAGGTGCCGACATAATGTCGAGGGTGTATTAGAAAGAACCAAAATATAATATATTAAAATATGTTGGTTTTTGAATTTTGGCAAGAGAACAGCAAAATTCGTGGTGGGGAGAAAGTCGATTAAACTGACCCCAGTGATCAACTGGTACTTATATTACCGAGCCTGAAATGATAAAGGGCAAAGCCGACCTCGGCAGATTTGAACTCAGAAAGGAATGCTGATAAGCCTTGTTTTCAGCGTGCTAACGATACGGCCAGCTCTCTGCTTTATTATCTCAGAATATATTAGGAGATATCATCATCATCATCATCATCATCATCATCACCATCATCACCATCACCACCACCACCACCACCACCACCACCACCACCACCACCACCACCGCTACCATCATCATCATCATCATCATCATCATCATCGTCATCGTCATCGTCGTCATCGTCGTCGTCATCGTCGTCGTCATCGTCATCGTCATCGTCATCATCATCATCATCATCACCATCATCATCATCATCATCATCATCATTATTATTATTCACACAGTAAAACAGACAGACAGACAGACACAGACACACACTCACACACGCAAACATATGAAAGTTTTGCTACATATTCGAACCGAGAGTAATATATAGGAAAATGGATTTGGTATTATTTTGTATCGTTGGTGTTGGTTTTCACTTTATGTTTCACAGAATACAACTTCCATCTGATCATTCAGATTTCGATGAAAAAATTATTAGTGTTAGAAATGAAATTAAAGAAGTTCTACCATCCAATTCTACGTTAGTAAAAGTTTCTCTGTATCATTCATGAGAATCTGCAATTTTTGTTACTCAGGTAAGAAAAATTTTAAACTCTGATAAAAGTGTTAGCACAATTTTCAGATAATTCCTGGTATTCGGTGCATTTGGGAGTTATGTTTTGAGAGGCCAATTCTTGCTTTCAAGAAACTACAGCAAACGACTTACCTATTTCTTTACTACCCACAAGGGGCTAAACACAGAGAGGACAAACAAGGACAGACAAACGGATTAAGTCGATTACATCGACCCCAGTGCGTAACTGGTGCTTAATTTATCGACCCCGAAAGGATGAAAGGCAAAGTCGACCTCGGCGGAATTTGAACTCAGAACGTAACGGCAGACGAAATACGGCCACGCATTTCGCCCGGCCTGCTAACGATTCGGCCAGCTCGCCGCCTTTAAACGAATTACCATCTAACGAACACATCAATCCCGGCACATGATGATGCATTTCCTAATGAAATTATAATAAGGACATGATTATCAAATAGAGATAACTGGAGTAAAGCGTACGTGGAAACAAAACGTTTGCGGACTAGTTCTACAGATGGCAGCACGAGTTTGAGTGCGCAGTAAGAGCTATCACTGACCTTCATGGGGCAGTGTGCCGAGTGAGATAGCTGGGTTAACTTTGAAAGTTGAGAAATTTGTGTTTTTTGAATAACATGTATACTGTAGTCTGTGATTTTGTCCGATAGCGTGTTGGAACAAAGAACCAACATGAAACTTTGCGTTTAACATGGGACGTCTGCTACAGAGCCATTGAGCATACTTCAGAAAGGTTATGGCGACGTGGCATTTAGTTTTGAGTGGCACGGACATTTAATAAGGGGAAGAACGTCCCTGGAAGACGATGAGTAAATTGGAAGACCTGCTACGTGCGTAGCCCCCAGAAATGTGAGAATTCATCAGGTTGTGTTTGAGGATCGTCGGAGAACATTCAACGACATTGCTGATGTTGTTGGTCTGATGTATGGATCAGTGCAGGCAATCCCAACGTCTGAATTGAACACGCGGCGTGTCTCTGCCACGTATCCTCCACCTGCGGACCAGCAAGCACGAAGAACAACACGCCTAGGCAAGTAATTGTTTATGGCATTTTAAAGAAGCACAATGTAAATATCCTTCGGAGGAATGATAATTAGCTGTCGCTAACATTTGTCTTATAAAATAGGGTTCAAAAAAAGTTTTATTAATAGATTCAATAAAGTTGCTCGTAGGTGAGGCCGAACGGCTTCATTTCATCTTTCAACCGGTGTTGGTGTGTTTACGTCCGCTTTGCTTAGCGATAAAATAAATACCAAACTTTAAAAATTAGTAAGTACTGGGGTCGATTCATTCGACAAAAAAATCCACGGCGGTGCCCCAGCATGGCGGCAGTCTAATGACTGAAACATGTAAAAGATAAAAGATATATAATTTTTTTTACTAAACATAACTAGTCTCCAAACCTTTTTGATACCACCTCGTATATAGTTAGAAACACTCCTCATAAAAATAGGTCCTCTGGGTCTAATCGATAATTATGCAGACGTACACATAACCGAAATACATACAGACAGAAGTCTCTATAACATGCAAAAATGTTACTGAGACACCATACTTATAATACCGAGATCATTTGCTACACTATAATGGACGAAGACAAAAAGTAGGCAGATATAGGGAGCTGTGATCACAATGGTGATAATAGTGATGATGATAATGATGATGATTATGATGATAATGATGCTGATGATAATGCGGATGATGATGTTACTGATGATACAGACAGACATACCCAGACATTATATATTTACATATTAAATATTTATATATATATTTACACACAAACATACGCACATTCACACTCATATGAAAGAGTAACAGAGACATAGAGAAATGGAAATACGTACTGATATGAAGGTCGATGGATGAATATGTATGAAATTAATAAATTTAAATAAGTACAAATGAATATATACAAAGCAGAATAATTACAAATATTACACAGATACATGCAGCAAAGGCACAGCAAATAATTAAATCAGGCGGACATTTGAATCAAATCTCTGACACTAAAATTATCCATGCATATGCTTATAATCAAAATTTTCTTTAGTGATATTAAAGTGCATTCAAAGCTCTTCGATATATTATCTGATCAACTGTGAAAGTTGATCAGTTCTAAGATCTTCCACATATTATATCTGGTCAACTGTAGTATTTGATCAAATATCGCAAAGCACTTTAAAAATTAATTTATCCATGTGTTACTAAACTTGATACAATAATGAAATCTTTGCATCAATCGTAAATAAATACTTGCATTACACGTCTTTTCTATTGGCATCTAGCCTTCAGAAGGATACATTTCTGATTTTAATTTGCTTAGAATGGGTAATGATTAATACGGATAAGTAACAAGACCACAATATAATACTGTAGGAATATTACGAATAGTTAAATATTAATCTATGCTATGGCAATAGGCTATTAGAAACAAAGCTCTGTTAATTAGATTAGCTAGACAAATGAGTTCTTCAACTTCATAAAGAGTTATTATCAATGTTTCAGATCTAAGGAGTATTTCGGTAAAAGTGCATTTGCCCGGATTTGATTTTCGTATCGCATTTAAATCATTATGACAACTATAAAAATGGCTATTTTCAGATTGAAACAAAATGACACGGAGGTATTGGAGTGCCGATAAATACATGGGAAAAGTAATAGACAGAAAGTATATAAGATAGCCTAGAGACAGAGAGACAGAGTGAAAGAATTTCGATATGTAATACGGTAAAAATAGTGTGGTGTTGATTGACAAACAAATCTATTAATATTGTAATAGTGTAATAGTGTACAACAAAGCTTACATCATCATTTCAGTTTAGTGTGGCGGTATGAATTAGCGACATTCCTCTATATGGTAAATTTATTCCTTACCACACGGATTTCTTTCTTTCACTTGGAGTTAATAAAATCATATGACACGAAAACCAATCGAATAACTTCTTCACTCTCTCAAAATACATGAAGCTGTATAGAAATTTGTCATATTCCTATATGTATATATATATATATATTTAATTCACACACATACATGCATATTGAATTTCACTCAAGTACACACACATATAACGACCATTATTGGTATCAAGACGAAACGCGTTTCTTCCATCAGGTCAATGCTCTGCCAGTTACTGTGATATTCTAAAGGCCGGAGCAGTTTGAATGAGAAACAATGCCTCACCCACCATATCCGCCGGACATTGCTCCACCTGATAAATATTTATTCTACAGGTTTCATATTCATTCGGACAGAAAAAAAAAAATGAATTCTGTAGACGAGTTCAGAACATTACCATAGGAATATTTTTTGTCACAGACAAGTGAATTTTGGAAGAGGGACTTTGCAAGTCTACCAGATAGATGGAAGAATATTCTTTTCTACTTTAAGCACAAGAACCGAAACTTTTAGGGAGGCATCCAGTCGATTAGGTCGACCTCAGTCCGCAACTGGTACTTAATTTATCGATCCGGAAAGGATGAAAGGCAAAGTCACCCTCGGCGAAATTGGAACTCAGAACGTAAAGACAGAGGTAATATCTATTTCTTTACTACCCACAAAGGTGACAAAAAAGATCAGACAAAGGGATTAAGTCGATTATATCGACCCCAGTGCGTAAATGGTACTTATTTAATCGACCCCGAAAGGATGAAAGGCAAAGTCAACATCAGCGGAATTTGAACTCAGAACGTAACGACAGACGAAATACCTATTTCTTTATTACCCACAAGGAGCTAAACATAGAGGGGACAAACAAGGACAGACATAGGTATTAAGTCGATTACATCGACCCCAGTGCGTAACTGGTACTTAATTTATCGACCCCGAAAGGATGAAAGGCAAAGTCGACCTTGGCGGAATTTGAACTCAGAACGTAACGACAGACGAAATACCTATTTCTTTATTACCCACAAGGAGCTAAACATAGAGGGGACAAACAAGGACAGACATAGGTATTAAGTCGATTACATCGACCCCAGTGCGTAACTGGTACTTAATTTATCGACCCCGAAAGGATGAAAGGCAAAGTCGACCTTGGCGGAATTTGAACTCAGAACGTAGCGGCAGAAGAAATACCGCTGAGCATTTCACACGGCGTGCTAACGTTTCTGCCAGCTCGCTGCATTTAGATGGAACAACATAATAGAAAATGAAGGAGAGTATATTTTAGATTAAAAAAAAAAACTTTGTTTATCATAATTTTGAAAAATAAAAGAAATATAGAAAAACCGCATTATTTATGGGTTGGCCTAATATAATTACCGAAACTTTTCCACATTTTTTCTGAATTAATTACGTGTAAGTGGATGAGTATTCTACAGATACATGTGACCTTATTGTAATTCTCATTTAGAATCAACGACTCAGGCTAGGCAACAAAGCCTATGCTTTTTAAATTATTGGCGCCATCTAACGACGTGTTTCTCTCCAGTTTCTATCACCCCTGATTTACTGACATATATCGGTCAGGATAAAACTGAGAAATGATATTTACCCCAGTTAACTCGCATTAAGACCGCACTCTCGATCAGGTATTGGCGAAGATAACTTAGCCATTTTGTAATATCGATTCTACATATACAAATACTGCTACATAATACATAAAATGACTGTAATTTTTCGTAATCTTATATCTCTTAAGAGCCCATGACCAATCTAATATTGCACATTGTATAATATCGTGTTTGAATCATTGTAAGCTGAAGTTATTGAGTAATGAATGTCACATATGAGTCATTATAGCCGCATTTTGTTTTATATTTTTCACACATATAATGTTTCAAATCAGTAGAATATATTGCTGCAGATTTAGATTCGCAATGATAGTCTCTATATACTTACACAATCTAATTGGAGCTAGATCGACTAAGTTGACAAATGAGAGACGATTTATACACTCTTCTACAAACAACCTGTAATCTGACGCAGTGATTCTATCTGGCTAACCACGGCATTATGTCACAATAATGCTAAACTTAAAACAATGAGATATCTGGCTATTTGATATTTATATTATATAACAAAACATAATTTCATTTGTTTTCTTTCTGTTAGTTATTTACAAGTAGATATCATTTATTTTGTATATCAAAAAAAATTCACATTGTTTGCAACTTTAATGCTTTTGCAATAGTGTGATATCTCCTGTGTTCACAACTTTCGTGGATAATTCTGTGAGAATACTTGTATACTGTCTTTACCGGTAATCGGCAAAGCAAATATCTTAATGATAGTAATATATCGGTTGTGATTGTAAACCGACATTATCCTCTAAAAGTGACCTGTTCCATCAACCTTCGACATACACATATGTATACAATGGCTGTAATCAGTACTAAACATGCAAGTCTGAAGATCCTATGTGAAATCTACTATAGCTATTATTCCAATGCTGACAATTTCAACAGGAATTGTGTATTCCTCCCTACCAACTGTCATACAAATACACAAAGACACAAACAAAATAGGCGCACTTATACGTATACACTCACACCAATATGTGCGTACACATATGTCTCTGTGCATTTCTGCCTGTATATGATTATATGTTTATGTGCATATGTTTACCTGTATACATAACAGTGTTTATATCTGCTAGATTTCCTGCTCTTCCTAACTTCCGACAACCCTTAAAAAAACCAAGAATAACTATTTCTTTAGAGGTGCATCTCACTAGATATTTTCACGTAATTCAACATACTTCAGACCTTCCAAGAAAGCAATGGTGTCATTTAACGAGAGATATGTTTCCATTTAGTGAACATCTCAATGGCTTTAAATTAATTCACTTTACTGAAGCAACTTTTCATTTAGCGCTTCTCTATGGATATATGGTTCTAGTTCTAAGAATGAAATCAATATTAACCAAATTTATATTGAACTCGCCACAATAAAAGTTAATCACTGAACGACATAATATAAATAGCGTGTTTGAAGCCATTCCACTTTAGTTATAATATTAATAGTCTTAAAAAACATTATTATTATCAGATCATTCTGTTTGAATCACTAATCAATATGTAACGTTGTGTTTCTATAACAAATCGATGTTAAGGTTAACAACACCAAGTAGAACAGTTAATCGTCCTTCCTTTTTTTTGAGTTTTGAGGAAGAATACAACGTATCTTTATAAATCACCAGTGCAAATATTCGTTTCCAACAATCAGTAGAGACTATGAGAGAAAGGGTAAGCATGATTAAATTTACCTTTGTATTTAAGAGCTATATCAGTTTGCTATAACGTCAATTGATTTAATGACAAGGAAATGCTAACTAATATATCCAGTATGTTTTTGTAAAATTTCCATTGTCTTAGTGTGGTAAATTTTGATAAAAGCACTAAGATTAATGATGCTACCTGTCAAGTATGTATTTTCTGATCCCTTGAAGAATGAAACGTGAGACATCAATACTACATACATTTGGATCACAATGTAAAGGGAGTTTGCTGAATTAAGCAGAGTATTAAAACAAGGAATACACTGTTTCGTATATTCAAAACGATTATATGATAAGATGCTGATGCAAAGGTTACCTTACCTGTCAAGTATACATTTTCTGATCCCTTAAAGAATGAAATGTGAGACGTCGATACTACATACATTTGGGATCACAATGTAAAGGGAGTTTGGTAAATTAGAGTATTTAAACAAGGAATACACTGTTTCTTATATTCAAAACGATTATATGATAAAATGCTGATGCAAAGGTTACGTTACATAGATTACATTTCAATTGATAATAAAGGTATTTCATTTGTCACGTAAGTGCCTAAAGGTATTCTCCTATTTTTGCATTTAATGCTGCATTTAAACTGTAAATGACTTAGTATATTTGTACGCTGGTATCTAATATGTGTTCTGTAATGATATAATTAAAAAGAATTATCTTCGCTTTAATTGAGTCACGGTAAGATGATGGACTGAAAGGGTGTCTCCAAATTAGGCTCTCCGCAATAGCATTGACATGCACGTAACGGAGAAACTAAATTTCTAACAATTATATTCAGAAAGCTGTGGATGGCACTTCCTATCTCAAACACGCGTAAGAGTATTGAAGTGAAACGCAATGAGGTAAAATAAAAAGAAATATACAAATAAAACGCGAATATAATTACTCTCAAGCTAAAGCAAAGGCAGGTATTTCATTCACCTCTTTAAAGTGATTTGTTTCTCTTCTGTATTTATTTGACAAGGAATGGAATGGATATATGTATTCACGTCCTAGATAATATGGAGGTATCAGGAAATTTATTTCATTCTAATCCTAGCTCTCCTTATATCAACCGCATTATTGAGCAGAAATTGTATCTCATTGCTCACAAAAGAATGACTGTTCAATGCGATTTAAAATACAATGCAGCATTTGCATGTATAACGCGCATGCACATATACAGAGAAGCACACATATACATGTATGTATTATATCATTCTTTAAACCATTTTAAATGTCATTACGTATACAGCTGGAACAGAGCATTTCTCGTCATGTGTGAGCAGTCTATTCTAACCACATTATTCGTGATGCTTAAGCGGGATTCAATATAAAGCCTGCAAATTCGTTGATCAATAATCTACACAGTTCAGTGAGTTACGATGAAATAGTGTCTATCCGTAAACTTAATTACCTCACTAGCAAACAAAACTTTCACCTGTGCACAAAACGAAGAGAACGCAAGAAACTTACTTTCGCTGAAAGTATGTGGTACCAATTAATAACAGATATCAAATTTTATTCGAAAGTCTTAGAAGAAATTTGGGTATTTGAAAGGTATTTTGGATTAGAAGACAGACATGTAACATTCATTAAATAAATAAATAAATATATGCATATATAATAAAACACAAAACTTACAACTGCATGTCTAATGCGTCGTTGGTGCCTGAAGCAAATTCTTATAAATGTTCATCAAGTCTGAGTAGATATCATGATGAATGTGTTAAGCAGAAAAAATTGTCTGCTTCACTTGTCTGAAATTTGATATTGGAAAATTAGAGCTACTCTTTACATACACATATATACATATATATATATAATATATATATATATATATATAATATATATATATATATATATATATATTATATATATATATATATATATATATATATATATATATATATATATACATATATGCGCATACACATATAAACATACACACACGCACATACATATGTACACACACATCTTAGATAATTGTAGACAATGGTATTTCTCTCTCTCTCTGTCTTTCTTACTTATCTCTCTCAGGAAACGTTGTCTTTGTTGATTAAAAACAGCTCTAAGTCCTAAAGATATTCTGTCAAAGACCGTCGCACCTTTCTGTCTGTAATTTCATAATTGGGAACAACTAATGCAAAATAGACCCTAATTTTCGATATACAATGTGTAATTAATCAAGATTTTATTGCTACATGTAGCATGATGGAGCGACTATCACCATTTTCTTGACTTGCTTATCACTTGTTTAATGATCAACATGAGGTTGTTATTTGGATTCATACGAATTATGAGACTGATCCAGGTTATGCAAATATTCTATTGGTGAACAACGTGAAGGGAACACCTGACTGACAAATGAAATATACATATTCTATGTAGGCAAACATTTTATATTCATGGCAGTTGAATCATAAAAAAGGTAGCGTGGATTCTATCTTGTTACATTACGATTGCTGTGTTTTAGAAACATTGCAGCTTCTTTATATGTCCGTCTTTAGTTATATGATTCGAGGCGCATGCTGTTTGAAGCAATACCTTATACGTTCGATTTATAATGGAGCAATACAGCCAAATGCTACAAGAAATATATTGACATACAAGACATACAAGAAGAAGAAAAAATAAGGAAAATTTATAGTTATGTGATTGGTCCAAATTTTGTCGACCGAGAAATGACGAAAGACTAAGTTGATTTTAAAGATATTTGAAAATAAAACACAGGAAAATTAGAAGCCAGGAATGGATAACAAATCCAGTGGATCAGATGCAATAAGGCTATTTCCACTTTCCCGATACTTATTATATTTCTGGTTGTATACATACATATCCAGATTATAAGTTCAGGTTTATACCTGCAGTTATTGGGGCTATATGTAACACACTGCCTAAATACCAATCTTGAGAAATTAGGCTTCCCAAAACAACGAAGGAGAAAGCTGATTCGAAAACTACAGATCCAATCCAACACTGGAACTGTAAAAGTCTGTAAAACATTCCAGAAGTTCATTAAATATATATGAGCATGTCTAGATATGTAAATATATGCGGAAGACATACAAAAAAGAAATACAAATATGCACGTATACATATATACATACATACATACATACATACATACATACATACAAACATAGGTAAATACATACATATATAAATACATAATACATACATACATACATACATACATACACACATACATACATACATATAAAAAATAAATGCAAAAACACGCTGTTGTAATTCCATTGAAGAGCCTTGGATATAGGTTAGAAATTAGTTCTTTCTCTATTGGCAACAAATCTTAAAATAAACTGAATAACGATATACATACTTATATACATAGTTCACGTATGCACGCACGCATACACACAAACACACACATATATATGTACATACATGCATACATATATACAATGTAATTGAAAAGTAACTCCCTTTCAAAGTCTCTGGTTCGGTACAGTAGATTTGTTCCTTTCACCAACCCCAACGAAAGAATTCACAAGGTGTTAAGTAGGGACTCCTGTCCATACCATGGAACAGTGGGCATTCAGATATTCCCCAACAATAAGAGCAATACGATTATAAACGAATATTCACGTTCTTCAAAAATCAAACAAAATATTTGAAAAAATTACAATTAATAAATAATTTATAAGTATTTTAAAATAAGGAGTTACTTTTCAGCCACCCTGTATATGTATATATATATATTATGTGTGTGGGGAGGGTGCGTGCGTGTTTGCAAAATACTGCTTGCTACAGCTGGAATAATAACCAGTTGTTAGAGATTAATGCACTTATAAGTTATATTAATACTAAAATCCAGTGGTGAGACAGTTTTAATTAACTGACGTCTAATCTCCATGCATCACAAAATATCTATGCAGCGTAACATAGAGTAAAAAATGATTTACAAGACAACCAGTGTTATGCAATCTTCTACATTATCTTACACGCTCTGAAATATGACGTGTGACATGGCATTCGACAATGTGTGCAGACTTCCTTATTGCCGCAACAGCTTGAAGCTAAGGAGAAGGTATAGCCTATTCTTATGTATCCCTGTTGTAGTTATTTTTCTGCATGTATATATATATATATATATGTATATATATATATATATATATATATATATATATATATATATATATATATATACATGCCTGGACCTGGGACCTTAAAGACTGCTATAATGCAAGAAAGTATACTAATCCCTTTATATTTTATATTTTATATTCAATATTTCACCTATTCAATAAGACAATCAATACTTCATTTCATTTTACTATATATATACTATATATATATTATTTATGCTATATATTCTATATTCTACATTAATATTATAAAGAATATAAATAAAATATAAAAAACAAAGTTGGAATTTCTTTGAATACTATATATATCCTCTATACACAATCGTACAAACCCCCTTTTATATATATATATATATATATATGAAGAGAGAGAGAGAGAGAGAGAGAGAAGAGAGAGAGAAAGAGTGGAACACTCGTATAAGTGAAACCGAACGCGTGAGCATGAAGCAGCTGATTTTGCACGTGGCGTTCACAAATATTTTTAGACGAAAGGGCGTAAGGATAAGCGTCTTCATCAAATTTTAATTTCACTTTCCATAACATATTCAGACGGTGGATATTCAAAATAAAACCGGGTTCGTCGGTTTACCGGCTGTTGATCGGAATCGAGCAACACCGAGTACTGGAAATCAGAGCCTTTCTGTATTAAAATATACTCAACATTTGTATCGAGTCCCGTTATATGTTGCTTCTGTGGAATCACCAGAGATTTGCATAGGTTTTTAGCCAATAGTAGAACCCTGTATGAAGACGGATACATAGAACTGATAATGAATAAACCACAATATCAGTTCTCGGTCTAAAACAATAAATTTCACGTGTAAGTGTTATATGAAGACGTTATTAGAATATTGGGGTAACTTATTCGTTTCTTCAAAAGCGGAGATCCTAGGCTTTGTAAAGAAGAACAATTTGGCTTGAGAACACTCCAGAACCGACCGCACAGGATTAGCATTGGAAAATTTGAAGGGGATCTTTTAAACCTCTTATTACTAATCATGTTACATAGGGTGGAAAACAGCTTTGCAAGTCAGTTGAATGAACATTTAGAATATCTATGCAAATCAGAATTGTTGTATGATTCCTCTAATAAGACAAGAAATGCATATAATATGGGTCCTACAACACATAATAATATAACAAATGATTTAAGGAAGTCTCGAAATTAGGTTTATAAGTCTATTAATCTAGAAATATTTCTAAGTGTAGATTGTTTAACCCAGAAACTATGTTGGGCATAGTTAGTAAAAAGATATTAGGGAGACTCATTTTCAGTGTAAAAGCAGTTTCATCTTTAAGATGATGGTTTGCCACTTTAGATGTGCTGGAATGGTTTAAGGGAATAAAAGAGAAAGTAAACTGCAGTAGTGTGACTCTTGTCTCTTTAGATTCCAAATCCTGTTAATGAAGGCCTTAAACTGTGCACAAGCAATCACTGATATTAGTGTGTCAGGCACCGACATGATAATGTACTTACGAATACGATTTCTGATTTGTTCAATAACGATGCATGTTCTTAACGATACATACATGAGTTCTTAATGCAGGGCCGAATTTTTCAACATTTCAATGAGTGTATATGATGGAGGCCAGGTAAATGAAATTATAGGGTTATATATTCTAAATGTACTGAGAATAAAATTTCCTGAAATAGACCGTGGTTTATATCGTGATGGTGGCCTATCGAGAAATTGTTACGGTCATAAGTGAGATAGATTTAGGGAACATTTATTATACCATGAAGCTGAAAAGAAGATAGATGCAAAGGGCTAGCGAAGAAAGATCATGTAATTGTATAATTTGTGAAAACTCTCCAAATAGAGAGTAACTCCCAGTCAAAGTTAATAATATAGAGTGCAAAGAGTGAATCAAATAGCAGTGATCAACACCTAATCTATGTGTTGAGGAAAAGGAGATCACATTCAAGTACAGTTATTACAAGCATCACCAAATGTTCATCAACCTGGACAGAAAATATGCTTCGGCTTTCTTGAATTTATATAGTTCTTCCATGAAACAAATTCTCACGAATGCCAAATTATTTGGCCTACTGTAGATAATGCACAATCTGAAGAGTCTTAAATCAAAGACTTGAGGTGGTCTTTGATCGAAAAGCGGAGTATTTTGACTTAAATAGGTTGGACAAAGCAAATGAATTGTATGCGGTTTGATATGTTTTATGAAAATATATACATCAATAGATTTTTCGAACTGCTTAATTAGTGTTGATTCTTCCCAACGATGCTTATCAACTTTACGTTTCATTTTAAGATTAAGTATATTCACGAAACGATCGTGAGGAGTTTTAAATATTTTAAAACTATTAGTGTGTGTTTGCATGTTTGTATATGTATATGTACGTATTTATGAACATAAAACTGTTCACAAAATTGCATTACAACTGTTTCCATATTTTAGTCACGTTTTGAATTGTTTCTTCAGTTTTATTTTCAGACAGTCTTTGTTTTATTGTTTCCTTAATAGCAATACTTTCTAGATGTCGATCATAATATCGTTGTATTGAGAAGAATAATTTCACTGATCCTTACGAAAATCTGTCCTGACATCAGCAGTAAATATGATAGAGGCAAACTCGCAAAAATATTAACGATATCAATGAGGAAATCCAGTGTGATATCATGGTATCATGACTGTTCAGAGCTCAGGAATGTAGTGGAAAGTAATAAGGTTTGCATCGATAAGAAATCAGATTCGCTTGAAAGTTGCTCAAAGGCTCTTTCAAGAAATAGTGGAAATATTCTCTGTAGACTTAGATTTCATTTGCTACTTGCATTTGTATATAATGCTATAATTATGTATATGTGTGTATTAGTATACGATGTATATGGCATATATGATGAAGGTTCAGTAGTTAGAGAGTCAGGCTCATAGCCATGAGGTAGTGAATTCGATTTTTCATATTGCTCCAGTTCACTCAGCAACATATATATATATATATATAATATATATATATATATATATATATCGGTACTTGCTTTTTAGTCTACTGCTTATTCTACCAGTCTATTTTTCATTACTCTTTAAGAGACGGGTGTGTGAAAAATCCTTGTCGTTTGTGAAGCGGTGATAGGAAGTAAGCACAGACATAAAGACACGTAACTGAATATATACGTATATATATAATACAAGCTTGTTTCAGTTTCCGCCAACTACGTGCAAGCAAAGATATATTCACAGACATACGCACAGTAATCCTCAAATTTTACAATGTTATAATCGTTCAATCGATGGTATGAGATCGCATAAATTCTATGCAATCGAATGCCAGATGACATTCAAAGTTATCCCCACGGAGCACAATAATATATATATATATATATATATAATATATATATATATATATATATATATATATATATATTGTTATATTTCGGAATGGTCATTTTGCCAGTTTAGCCAATAAAAACACACGCACTATATATTTGGTGTTACTTTGCTTCAGTGTTATTTATTTTTTACATTAATCTTAATCTTATTTCGGCCAGAGTTCTTTCGTCACACTCCTGTGACCGCATCAGTGGTCCTTTGTTATCTTCTTACTTATTTGTGTCACTCCTTACTAACCGTCAGCCATTTTGTATTTCTATTGTATTTCTATCAATAGAAATACAAAATGGCTGACGGTTAGTAAGGAGAGACACAAATAAGTAAGAAGAAAACAAAGGACCACTGATGCGGTCACAGGAGTGTGACGAAAGAACTCTGGCCGAAATAAGATTAAGATTAATGTAAAAAATAAATAACACTGAAGCAAAGTAACACCAAATATATAGTGCGTGTGTTTTTATTAGCTAAACTGGCAAAATGACCATTCCGAAATATAACAATATCTGTTTCAACACAAGACTTCACATAAAAAATCTTGCACAACAAATATTTAAACGTATATATATATATATATATTGTTATATTTCGGAATGGTCATTTTGCCAGTTTAGCCAATAAAAACACACGCACTATATATTTGGTGTTACTTTGCTTCAGTGTTATTTATTTTTTACATTAATCTTAATCTTATTTCGGCCAGAGTTCTTTCGTCACACTCCTGTGACCGCATCAGTGGTCCTTTGTTATCTTCTTACTTATTTGTGTCACTCCTTACTAACCGTCAGCCATTTTGTATTTCTATTGTATTTCTATCAATAGAAATACAAAATGGCTGACGGTTAGTAAGGAGAGACACAAATAAGTAAGAAGAAAGCAAAGGACCACTGATGCGGTCACAGGAGTGTGACGAAAGAACTCTGGCCGAAATAAGATTAAGATTAATGTAAAAAATAAATAACACTGAAGCAAAGTAACACCAAATATATAGTGCGTGTGTTTTTATTAGCTAAACTGGCAAAATGACCATTCCGAAATATAACAATATCTGTTTCAACACAAGACTTCACATAAAAAATCTTGCACAACAAATATTTAAACGTATATATATATATATATATATATATCAAAATAAGCAACAGGGTATAAAGTAGTGATGCAGTACGACCGTTTGAATCAACTCCATTTAATCATTACATCAATTTAAATGCAGTGCCATCTTTATGCACAAACAAATAAATGGAATTTTAACAAGTAGAACACATAAATGATGTTTTGAATGATTTTTGATAGAGATAGTGAATATGGTTATGAGATATGTTTTATGCAAACGTATGAGACTTTTAAGTATAGGTAAATAACAACCTGATTAATAATAGATTAGACTTAAGGGTATCGGTATCGGCATGCATAGCGTCATCCGTACATTTAAGTATTTTTTAAATTAACGATTATAGATGCCATACCTGAACTTTGATTGTGGAAATTAATTTTGCTGTCGTATCCATTGTAAATTTAGCATCTCTTATTAAATATCATAAAATCATGGTATATGTTATATCGTGAAATAGATTGCATTGCATATCTTATAAGCTGTATGTTAGGGTATGTGAAGTGCTATATATAATACTATCCCATGATAACCCCTGCTCAGTTAGCCTGACTTCATCCTAATTTGGTGATGATTACGCCATTTTCCTTTCTATGATGTTCTACCCTAATGATCATATTATGTATATTTGTAATGACTTTATGTAAGCAAGTCTACTTTCGACTGAATCATTAACCCCTTAGAAACTATAAAATCATAATGCCATAACACCTGTTACATTACACCTTATAAATTCTCTTCGATCTGAATACATTTAACTACCTTCAGTACTTCTATACCTATAATCCCCTCTTTTCGGATTACCTTTATTTCTTCCTTACCTCTAATTTTGATCCCGTGTTTCTTTATATGTAGGTTGTATGTATTTCTTATTATTTTCTATATATCCTTATTATTTTTTTTATTATTTTGATATCCTTACTTATTAACCTCTTACCCCTTATAAATTGTTATCTTTCTTGCTCTTAAATAGACATTTTTTCAGTTTATGCGAGGTATTTATACTATATCCATATAAACGTATAAATATTTGTGTATGTGTATATATGCATTTATGGACATATATAAATGTGTGTGTATCTGTATGCATCTTCACATTTTTCTGATTCATGGCTTAAAATAAATAGATAGCATGTATATCTTTCCAGTTATTCCATAATTAAATGCCCTGAGCAGTCTTTAGAGAAATCACCTAAGTAATTAACTTAACTTAACTTAACTTAATTAAGTACATGAATAGAAAAGTGATTCAATATAATCTTCCTTTTTAATATTTATAATTGATAAATACACACCTTTTACCTATTTTCATTATGATAACATTTAAAAAATTCCAAAATTTTATTTTTATACAACATAACACTATTCTTTATAAATAATCACTCATAGCGCCCCAAAATAACATTTCCTCTGTTTTAACATTTTATGTTTCTTGGCGTCTTGCCCCTTTAACTTGTCATTAAGATCATTATTTAACGTCTAGTCTGGCTCTTTTGTAGACAGTTACTATACAACTGACTACACCTAATGTCTTATTTCCTCCCTGAGGAAAAGGAATACATATGATAATATTTATGACCATACCTAGCAATGAGCTGTTAACTCACTCTTGTCCTTTATTCAAAATAGACAGTCTTCTAGTCTTAGATTCATTCAGTAGTTAATAAAGAGATAAATGAATTAGAAATGAATTACAATCACTTACAACCCTATGACCCCCACTATGCTCCATGCGATTGTTAGGAGTGTAGTCTATACTTAGCGACAACATGAATTTCTTGCATTTTCTCTATTAAAATATTTGAGAAAAATATCAATGTCTCCTTTCTTAAAATTCCATTTATCTATTTGTGCATTCAAATTGCATTGTTCAATTAAATGAAATCGCTTGAAACGGTCGTACAGCATCACTACTTGATATCCTGTTGCTTATTTTGATTTGATGCACGTTACTGCGAGCTGTGCGGATAATGCCGGACTGACTTGGTGCTTCAATTTAAGTACCTAATGCAACTAAATCGCAATTATTTCTCACATATGTATCTATTATATATCCACCAGGAACGTGGTTTGTTCTATGCTTGAAAGTGTTATTACAATATTTATATACGTAATCCCTGTGTCTATACACATACATATGTATATACAAACACACACACACACACACACACACATATATATATATATATATATATATGTATATGTGTGTATATAGATACATATGAACGTACTCGAAAGCACACGTACGCATACATCTGTATATACACACACACATACATACACTCACACACAGACATACACTCACACACAGACACACACACACACACACACACACACATATATATATATATATATATATAGACACATATATATATATATATATATATATATATATATGTATATAGATACATATGAACGTACTCGAAAGCACACGTACGCATGCAAACGCCCTCGCACGCACACGGCCGCCCACTAACGCGCCTACGAGATAGTACATCCGTACGTAAATTCATTACTTGAAAATATAAACGGTTTGATAATTATAGAAACCTCTTAAAATCGGTTTTGATATTCCGTCTGAAGTGCTTCAATTTCATAAATTATACAACGTGAATTACTGAAGTTTGAAATCGTCAAAAACACGATTGCAAATCCTCTATTACTACGTAAAATAGATGGAACGTGAAATCGTTGAATTCCATATACTTTTCAATGTTTATATATGTAAATGCGATTATTGCTTATACTGATTTTAATTACGCTATTCCATATTAGAAGGTGCTCCACTCATACCGTCATTGCACTTCTCAAAGGAATCTAAGGGTTTTAGAATGCATTCTCCAATTCCACTTCAAGAGAAAACTGAATTGTTTCAATCTAAAGTCTAATTTATGTTCATCATAACGTATTTCTTAAAATCAAATCCTTGATATGAGAGTGGCATATGAAGTATTATGTCGTACGTATCAGAAAAAAATATATGTAATAGAAAGATGGAATAGAAATAATGCATATATACAGCCAGTGCTGCTTTGTGGTTTCTGCATGGTATATTTTCTAATTAATCTCATCGAATTAGCTGAAGTTTTGTAAGCTTGATGCATATCTTACTTGTATCAAAAAATGAAGTGAATCTTCATAAGACATATATACGCTACCTATACCTATCATAGTGATTCCAGAATAACTAGTGTAATCAGCATTATATAGC
>NC_043008.1:61225074-61232574 GCF_006345805.1 Octopus sinensis
CACACACGTCCTCAAACATCCACACACGCATATATAAATATATATTCTGATTTATATTATATAAATCCTCCCAATTTAAGATGATATAAACTGTGTTCGATATTGAGAATTTTGAAACGCCTTTCACTAAAAACCAATCAACAAAGGCGTAGTCTGAGGTAAACAACATTAATATACGTATGCAAGAAGCAAGGAGCTAAATGAGAAACTGCTGATGCTTGATAAATTTTTCGAAAATAACCTTACTAAAACTAAGATGTAAATGAAAATGACATTTTTAAAGCTTCTATATGGATACACGTGTCTGTAAGAAGTTGGTACCCATTCCCCTGTTGCTTTCATCTCTTCAAAGCAATCAATAGCGGTATACATATTACGACTTTCGTATCTAATGTATAAATAAAAGCTAATACATGAAAAATGTATAATGGAAAATGTTAATGATATTTAATGCAAGCAAAATTGACATGCATGAAGTAGCCACTTCATTCTGAATCGCAACTTTCCAGGGTCAGAAGGTAAGAGTGTATATATGCAATGAGCTATCTATATATATATATACGATCGCACTATATACAACCATTTCTGTTTCAGTGGTATGACGTCGATTGTAAGCGTAATTGATTGTAAGTGAAGCAACAGACGAAGCGAACTTTATCCAATATAATTCTGTGAAAGGAATAATTTGTAAAAACTTTGATATTATAGAATATGGCAGTCACCTAGAATTTCTGTCAGATTTTCATTATGAGTGGTACATTAGGTGTAGATTACTGACAAGCGTTACTTTTCGCTAAAACCGATTCGCCGAAGGCTACTCTTTACTGGCACTTTGCTATTACAACTCCGTTGAAAGGATCATATCATCGGTGCCAGACTGGAGATCAGAGAGGTCAAACTAGCTATGAAATCAAGTCATTATCTACTTTGATGCAACTTACAACAATACTTAAAAAACATGCAAACGAAAGAAACGGCGTAAATGATTCTAAGTTGGTAACATCAAAAAGTAAATTTTCAGATACAAGATGGATTTTCTCCTTACCCTCTCTATATAAGAAAGAGTAGTTCCTCGGTTCATTAATGGTTTACTTTACCAAAAGGAAGTAATTCTATCTTAATGCTACATTATTTCTGCTTAACCTCACATTTAGCTCACGCAAAAGAACGTAATGATATATTTTTGAAGGTTTTCATATGTATGTCTGCTAGATTAACAAAATAATCTCGCAGAGTTCCCTGATTTCAGGTTGTTCTTTAATATTCAGCAGTCTCGGTGTCTGACCGCTTTTCAATTATAAAGTTATATTAACTTATATTAGAAGCATCAATCTCCAATTCATAAAGATTATATTGTAGTTATCTTATCGAAGCGTTTCAGATAATTCCTGACATAAGGTTAATGTCTTTTCCCCTTGTGAAATATAAGTTTTAAAAACTGACACTTCTAGTTTGGCAATAAGAGAGAACGTTACGTCTTCTTTCTACTCAGCTGTATACTTCTATATACTATAGACAGTTCTACTTATGTATTTGATGAGATCTACTTAAAGTTTTAAACTCTCAAATGTCTTTATTAATAAACCTATTGTACATATATGGACAACACACGCACACATTCATATACCGCATCATATAAATGTATATATATATATATGTACGTGTGTTTATATATATATATATATATATATATATATATATATATATACTCATAAATATATCTGTACATATGTGTATGTATTTTTATTCATATATTTATATATAAACGCATATTCATTTACATAGTTTTCTTCATTTCACACACGTCCTCAAACATCTACTACACACACATATATGAATATATATTCTGAATTATATTATATAAATTCGTGTATTTCTGTGTATGTCTACGTATGTCTATATATGTCCTAACATTATCAATGGCGTAGTAAAGTGTGTATTTTTTTGCATACTGGATTTTCTACAGGAGAAAGCATTGCGTGTGTGGAAAGACATTTAAGCGATTCAGCCGTTTAAGAGATTCGGAAAAGTCATAACTAAATGCAGTTAGTTTGATTAATTTATTACTACGATTTAGCAATTCGTTAAGGGGATGTTTCTATGATGCAACGCATTTGGAAGTATTTAAAAACTACAAACAGTGTTAATGAAAATCGTGTGCGAGAATTGTGTTTGTCTTCAAACCTTTTTCTCTCATACGATTACGATTTTCTGGTACAGAAGGGATGATTTCGCCACATACTTACGTGTTACCTATAAGTAAATCATACAGAGAAGGGCTAAGATTAAGAAGTAAAGCAGTGCATATACATCTTATTTTACTGCGATGAATGCAAAATCACAAGTAATATACATAAAACTGAAATTATGTTATAAGCAGCACATTATATAAGCAGCACGTTATATGTGCGATGTGTACATGGTAATATAATAACGGTTTTCGCCATCACTACCAGCATTTGCAAAAAATTCCCCCACCGAATGCCTTCAGTAGAATCTATAGAACCATTCGTTTTCCAGCTCTAGATTATGGAAGAGGTATAAAGAGCCTTTGGTCTGCCAAATGTACTCTCTGTCTATGAAACGAGAACTGTTTGCAGCAGGTATGCTGTGAAACATTACGGAGTCTCAAAATCGAACTGATAACTGAATGGTCCTGTTACCAACAACCTTAGCTATTCATAAATTTTATCATAATCATCATCTATGTGTAGTCTAACTAGGAAAATATACTTCTGTACACTTTAACACGTGTGTGAAGAGTCTATAAATGCTGTAGGCTAATACTAAAATACAATATTACTAATAAATTTAAAAGAAGAGACTAAAACTTCTGATAGTTATCTGCGTTTGAGAGTAAAATATTCTCATATGACAAATAGATTTTATTAAAATGTTATCCGAAACACTTTATGTAGATGAAAATCTACTTTTCAAATATTTGCAGCAGATTCGTGTTGTGAATAGAATTAGACGAGAAGCAATAATAGGAACGACATGTTATAAAATCAGTCACAATATTGGATGCACGAATGAAGCCTAATGGAACGAGAAGGCTAGAACATAGAGGTGTGGTTTAGTACTTAAATTACGGTTTTGAATTAAAATATTTCCGCCTTTGTAGCTCGGTTGCAGCCGTGTCATCGTGTACATATTTGAAGATTTTATCGATTTTTCCTTGACTATCGATAATTTGATTTGCATTTGCTAGCTGCCGACTATTTCTTAAAAACTGTTAAGTGTCATTTCCAAATATATTTGCAGCATTTAGTTGCGTTAACTTCGTACCTGATTTCAGGTTTCTAGAAATGCCTTCACCGATGCTTTCCTTTTCTTTATCTATTGGCACTGATATACATACCAGTAATATATACGGTTGTGTTTAATTTAAGTCAACTAGATGAACTTCAAATAAAGATAGAGTCTGATTTCCCATAACATTATAGAACAAACTCAACTTTGCTACACCAAATAAGTTTCAGACAATTATTTATTTCTGCTTTTGTGAAAACAGTCATGGATATATAGAATTCCATTCGATGCCACTAAATGGTGCTTTCGACACGTTTCTCTCAAAGGTATCCCTGTTTCACAAATACCATATTGTCATATTTTTGAAGGGGGAACTCTGAGAAAAAGCACCGTCAGTATCAACGTTTATATACATTTGCAGCATCACATTATATCTCGCAATGGTCTAGTGGTTAGGGCAGCGTACTTGCGGTCGGAGGATCGTGGTTTCGATTCCCAGACCGGACGTTGTGTGTGTTTATTGAGCGAAGAAACCTAAAAGCTCCACGATGCTCCAACACTTTCGCCACAACTTTCTCTCACTCTCTCTTCCCGTTTCTTTCCTGGAGGGAACACATACGCCTCAGAAACCGGGAAACCGGGCCCATGAGCCTGGCTAGGCTAGAAAAGGGCGAAATCAAACATTATATCTCAGGAATAGGACTAAATATCTCTCGGTTCCTAACAGCATTTCAACTCGTCGTCGTTTATTTACAAAAGTTCCTTTCTTGAGACAACACCTAATGTGTTGTCTTATACAAAGCTCTTATACCTAACCAAAGTCATGAGTTGAACTGCAACGATTAAGGCGAATTACTCTGAGAAGCCAGAGACAATAAGTAAAAATAATTCAATAATCTTACCAGGATTCTCGCACATAATCTATTGTCGAATGTGTTTGAGGTATCTCGATAAACTTAGAAAAAATATTTTTTATTAATAACTCACCAAGCATGCTCAACTATTGTTTTTGAAAACTTGCATCAACTTTTTCTTTTGAAAATTTGCACCTGTTTAACATCTGTATTCTTACGTAAGTTTCTAAACACAGACATAGCACAAATTTCGTCTGACTACAACACAATAAAATGATTAATCAGTTGTAGCTTGTCAGATTTTTAGAAAATCAAGACTATGTAGCAATCGAAAGCTACTTGCACCATATGAGCTAATAACAAGAAAACACTCATGAAGCGAATATGAAGTGATTCTATGATGCTTAATAGATTATGGTTAATTGCGACAATAGACTTCGTTGGAGCGATCAGTATTAAAGATGCTTGAATTTTGGTTACATTTTTCACTCTATTAGCCAATTATGAATGTGTTTTATTGGAATTCAGCTATTTGCATTTTCGAAGTTTTAGAGCTTCTTATTTTTAAGTCTTCGAAATATTTGATTATATTGTGTGATTACATCGTGTCACATATTTTAAGCGCTATATTTTTTTTTCCAAATTCGGAGCAAATGTGTATAGTATTACAGCATCTGATATTTGACATCAAAGTGCTTCCCTATTTTCTCATGTATCGTATTCTTACTTATACACAAAACCACATGTATCATTATTTCTTTACGTTTATAGGTTTGCGGTTTCACCCTTTAATAGCATTAACAATATGGATATGAATATCGTTACACACGCATGCATACATGTATGTGTGACAGAGTGTGTGTAATTCTATTTCCCTTGTACGTAACTTGTTTTACATTCATCTAACTTTACTTGAAATTTATTCAATCAAAATTACTGGGTATTCTTCAGTCGTATCATTCTTTTGAGAATAGTCCTAGAATTTCTGATCCATTATAATGTATTTATTTCATGAAATGCAAAAACACGTTTTTGATACTCAAATTTGGAGTCCGTATTTGCATTTTTACCTCTTGAAACAAGAAATACTGCCAGATCTGAATTGGCAGCGATCCAATTCAAAATATTCCTCTGTGCTGACACCAACATAATCTTCGAACGTACATATCTGATTGAATGGCATTAGGATTTAAATATTTCAACGTTTCTATCTGATGACAGTTCTGACATCTGAACCATAATATATTTCGGAATGTTCAACACTTTTCCTTTCGCTCTTTATCTGCCCAATATACACCGCCACGAAGTTATTTGAGGTACCACTGGTATATAGTACTAATTTGCTTAATTTTACAATCATTAGAAAATTTTCTCTGAATGTTCATATTTACCACTTAACCATGTCTGATACTTTTTTCTTATGTACTATTATTATTATTATTATTATGGGGAAAACTTTACAAGGCTATAACCTTCAGTGGAATCAGCTTCGATGTCTTACCGTTGATGGAGGAAAATACATGGCGGGAATGAGAAAAGGGTCTAGTGGGTAAGATCAGGACTAAGATAGAAACTCTTCATCTTCCGGGACTCTTTTATACACTGCATCATACATCAACAAGCACTCTGTGGGAACGACAGTTATTTCTTGTGTACTGAAACCAGTCATTTCTGCGATGAACCTCATTCGGAATCATATCCTTAACCACCGCCAATTCCAAGCTTTTCTTGGAGAAATTGATTCTGAATTCTGTGACTTGCCTTATCGCACAGCAATGAGGCTGCTTAGCTGCGATAAAGTCTTCTTTCATTTTAATAAGTTTCGAAGAGAAATAGATACTTTCTCACCGGAGAGGATAGAGTTAATACACATCTGTCAGATACTACCTGACTGTCAAAACTTTCATTTTTGGCTGACATCATATCCCACATGAATGAATTAAACCTGGAACTTTAGGGAAAGGATAATCTTATCTGTGATCTCTATAGAAACATTAAAGAATTTTGGAGGAGGGTATTATTGTTTGAAACGCAACTAGAAGGAGGAAACTTCTCTCGTTTTCAGTGTTTTAAGAGCTTAGCGCTGGAATCGCACAGATGTTAACCTCGAATTGCTGAAAATTATTCGTGATTTAAATAAACATCGTTTGGAGAGATTTTCAGATCTCGACAGCATTGAGAATGACATTCTTCTGCTTCAGAATCTGTTTGATTGTAAACTTGATGTCATGTCAGTGGAACTACGGTTGGTGCTCATTGATTTGAAAGCAAATGACTCGTTGAAAAAGAAGCAGAGAGAAGGAAAACTTGTTGAACAGCTTCGTTTCTTACGTGATGATGAGTTTTCAAATTTGAAGAAATTTGCCTCTGGTATGGCATCTGTATTTGAAACAACTTATGTCTGTGAAGTCAATACATCAAACGAGGTTGACTAATAATCATTTCAAAGCAATTCTCTTGGATCGATGCAGCAATTCCAAAGCAAATATTGATAATAGCTTAAAATATCAACAACAGCCTCACAAATCTCACTAACCAATTTTGCTGCTTAGTTTGTGAGATTCGGATATGTGCGCAATGGGTGTGCTTCACCTCCTTTCACAACATTCCGGTAAATAAATATGTTGGTTGTCTTTAATTTTTCGTGTATTCGCTGTATTGTATTGTGGAAAATGGTCATGCTGCCCGCGCTCGTCATCTCTCAGTTATCTGGCCCGCTGTGAAAGATGATTTTTGGTCCCTGGTCTATGCTGATAAATCGAATGCGTTTTATGAAAACTATGCCAGTAATTCACAAATGTTATTTGTGAATATTTGCAATACATTAGAAGCAGTCGACCTTTGCGTGCTGAGTTCCAATCCCGCCGAGGTCGACTCTGCCTTTCATCTTTTTGGTCTTGGTAGATTAAGTATCAGTTGCCTACTAGGGTTGATCTAATCGACTGGTCCCCCTCAAGAAAAATTTCAGACCTTGTGCCTAGAGTAGAAAGAATACGTTGGCTTAATCACATTCTGCTGGTATATAATGTATCCAAAATGTTGTTGTGAGAGATTCCAAACGATTTCTAGACTACGAAGAAATACAATAGATGTGGTAATATCAACTGTATTAATATTTTTATTGCAATGATCACCAGTAACAAGAATATAAGTAATGCTATTAAGATAATGATTTTTTGGCTATTAATGTCACAAGCTTCATTTCCCTTGCTTTCAGTAATACGAAAAGTATGGTAATGTTCATATGTTACATCTTCGGATGCTGGTTTCACTAAATAATTTCCTCAGCTGTGCAAGTATATTAACATGCTCTGTCATTGAGTATCGTTTTATTTAGTCCATCCTGATTCAGTATGGGGATGTTAGTTACTAATATCGTTGCATTGATTAATTG
>NC_043008.1:61237574-61240074 GCF_006345805.1 Octopus sinensis
TGACAATGCAAACACCGATTATCGTGATAGAGAAGGACAGTCTGTACTCTGAATGTCTGAGTATGATTGATGTTGGAATTTACTGGTGAAACTGATTCGTTGCTGTAAACACTAAAAACGAGGAAACACTAGAAACGTCAATGCGACCATCGGACACTGCACATCTTCCGTTCAAGCACTATTGTAAACAGTGGGAGGGTGGTGGAATGCTAAACCTTAATTCGCATGCACAACAGTCTTTACTCTGCGTGCTTTAGTTTCGTTACTATGACAAATGTTCGAATACTTATTGATCAGACGTCGTACACATAACGATTTCTATAGGAATATAGACAGGTAAATATTCCTAAACATATACTCATGTTTATTCACATTGAGAAAGATAACCACGCAAATTTTGGAAGAATAACGCTTACGAGGCTCGGTTGAAAGCTTCAAAGGCTGATCCCGATGGTCTCAACATAGCTCACCTTCTGGTCTACATAGTTCTTCCATTGGTGGAGCTTTTATCATGTTGGTAACAAAACAAATCAATCGCCACCAGATACTACAACAGTCTCACTGCGACACTGGTTCACAGCTAAGTTTTGATTCCTATTGGGGAACACATGCTAATCAGATTGAGAATAAGGAGGGTAGTCAACCAGTTTAGAGCCAGTTACGCACAGTAGCCATTGAAACCTAGAAGTTTTGTACCGGACCGTTGTTCTGAGGAAATGAAAAAGCTTTCACCAACTTTCTCGCGCGTTTGGTTTTGATAGCCTTTCGTAATTGCTCTAGCAACTAGTTACATTGCTCTCCATTGGTGGTGTGACGCTTTTGAACATAGTTAATAAACATAATACCTTTTGCATCCCAGAAAACTGAAGCTATCTTCTTCCTAGCAGATGAAGCGGCATTGACCTTCTTTGGAGCAAGTGAGGAGGTATTGTTTCCACTACACGTATTGTTTCCCTGTCTCTGGGTCAATGTTATGAACCAAACACACGTCTTGTGTTTAGAAACTTTTAAAGATACAATCAGGGTCTGCCTCAAGCAACGTCAGATTTCCTACATGGGATCAATTCATCACCCTGATGCGCGTTTAATGAGGTGTTAGAAGATGTTTAACCCACCGATCAGAAGAGTTTCTTACGCCTATTTCATTCTGCAGAATAGTCTTAAATCTCTCACGGGATATGCTGATAGCATTATCTGTTTGATTTATAGTCAATTGCTTGCCATCTGTCACCATGTTGTGAACGCAATCAACGTTTTCCTCGTCGGTGCTGGAGGTTCATACATTGGGCCGCCTTCAAGACTCTCAGATCCTTCCTAAAATTTGCACAGTTGACAAATATGGAGCGTCATTCCCTTATGTAGCAACCATGTGCGCACGAATGTCGGAAGCTGAACCCTTTTTCTTCAAACGCTTGAAAATACAGTTTCAAGACAGGTCGCTACTAGTTATTCTTGAAGACCTCTTTGCACAATCAGATGACATTTTACTTGAAACGAAACAATGTAGGGCTGAAAAATAAGAAGGGCTGAAAACAGATTCATCGAAGATTTCACAGCTATAGGATCCATTCTTCAATGTTAGTGTATGAAATTTTCAGCCCAACCTCGCATATATATTTAAGATTTGACATGCATCGAAAATGACCCAAGGTGCAAGAGGTCTATACATAAACCTCTTCAAAATAATTCCTATCCGATATTTCATTTCAAACATATTGTGAATTGTCATTCGTTCTAGAAGATTCGGTTCACTATTAATATTGGAGAAATACATGAAAATTGCAAATTTGAAATATATCGATATTTAAAAAAAAAGCGTAGGCATAAGCGTACTTCTGTTTGTGTATATGTTGATATATGCAAGCACACACATACGCAAACGCGCACACAAACACAGGGACATATGCGCGCAAACACACACACAAACACACGTATTTTGTGTGGGATTCTTGTCTATGCATATTTATGGCTTTGTTACTGATTCACTTCATTTAAAATGATATCAATATAGCACACTTATATAGCATATTTATGTTATTTGATGATAATATATGTTCTGCAAAAACTAATGTGATATCATATACTCAGTAGAAAGGAATAAAGTTAACTATAGATAAAGAATGCCCGGAGTCCCAGAACAGATGTCAGCAATATATAACACAAATGTTTTATTTTTCAATTAATGTTTTGCAACATTGCACTTTATGAATATGAGTTTTCTCCTTAATATAAGTCATCAATTTAACAATATCGTTTACTTTGGAGAAAATGTCCCTTTGTTTCTGTCAGTCAGATGACAGCGTGTTCCCAAAGTAATATAGCAATTTGAAAACACATGTAGAATTGATGTAGTAAAATATTAGAATGCCATTAATTCATTTATAAAATAATGTATAATGGTTACAGAAGCTAGTTGAATTTTCAAACACTTCTTCCTTAGAACAATAGCTGTTGAAGCATTCGAAAAAGAAAAAAATCTTGCATTATGAAGTTTGTAACA
>NC_043008.1:61245074-61262574 GCF_006345805.1 Octopus sinensis
AAAATTGTTTAAGTTTTCTGTCCTTCCAGGGGCCTTTCACATTTCTAGCCCCACCAACAACAATGGCTGCACCTTGAACCAGCACGTATAGTTTCCTATTAAATTGTCCTATGTTTAAGGATAACAAGCAGCGTTTAAGCAGAAGCCAAAAGTTAAGATAGTTAGAATATATTTGTGACATATTTCAACAGCTTCATGTAAAATTTAGTACAGTTACCGTAGAGAAATTATCTCTCTTATGGTAAAACGGTTTGAAAATACCCGGTTTTTTCATTGTCGCAATCTATCAGAAATCCCAGTCACTGATGTTTCAATTTTTTTCTAGACTTCTTTTGAGTTGTCTTCTTTCTTCGAGGTTTTTCAAGTATCGAGTTTTATGTTTCCAAAAAACTCTAAATATCGATGTCTGGGATTCATAGCAGATGGTGACACTGAACAAACTTTTTTACGATAAGAGAGATAATTTCTCCCCCGTAAGTGCGTGCAACGTATTTGCCTTTTAGCAGTTGAAATACATATACATGTATGTTTCGTAAATCAGCAAACCTACCGAATAATCTAATAAGCATAATTTAAATTTTATCGGGTTGTGAATGCGACACAATAATTCCCGGCGTGAAAGGAAGCCCGAAGATGCGTCATGTGAATCAACGTCATTCACAGCATAATATATGTATTTCCACACGTGCCAAAAAAGAGAATTATCTCCCGGGAATATTTAGAGTGTAGATATATTCAATCCTTGGAGTTCACAGAAACGTGATTAAAATGGTTTTTCACACATATTTTATTCCAGAATATTTCGTGAGAAATTGCGAAATTGCCTTTGTTAATTTTTGCTCAACAAAACTTTACTCAGTACAGGAAAAGTAGCGTATGTCATTCTTATAAAAGTGAATTCATTTTTGTTGGGTTGTGAATGGCAGATTTACTGTTTGTGGTTGACAAATTGGAAGAATGTGAAAACGTGATTTAAGATCACATGATTCATATGATTTTCATATAGAGTCTTTTATAAAATCTACATACACTACACAACAGCATTGCACTTCACTGTACTCGTTAGTACATCATAAACTCACACAGCATCCGCGCATATATCACACAAGTATAAATTCATCCATTCCTACCGTACACTAATATACACTCTCACACAATATTGCACACCACTTAAAATTCCGACTTTACCTTTCATCCTTTCGCGGGAAATAAATTAAGTACCAGTTGCGTACTGGTGTCCATCTAATCGACTAGCACCCTGCCCAAAAATTTCGGGCCTTGTGCCTAGAGTAGAAAAGAATATTACACATACCACAGAACAATAATAATTTACAACACTAATTAACATGCGATAGATGTATTACGCTCCGCATAGACATGGCAACCCCGCACTAATTACCAGCCTTAATTACCACTTTTTCCTAAAGTAACACCTTCCACTACTTATCCAATCATATTTCAGTTTTATAAAATATTAACATCTACAGTTTTCGCTTTTGTCTCTGCTGAATCACTTCGATTCTTTTCTTTTCTCCAGCGATGATGCATCATAATATGACGTGTAATTTCTTCGTTCTAGACTGAAATCAACTACCAACTCTTTTTTATTAGCCTTCCCTATGCTGTGCATTGTACGTACATGTACATATATTTCCGCACAAATATACATATATTCATGCACACATAGATATATATGCGAGCTTATACATTGATGCAACTGTGTGTTTCTGGTATCATTACGATTACCCTTTTTGAAATAAAGTGACACAAATATTCTGAACAAGATATAGAGGTAATGCAGATAGTTAGGAGACTGAGTGGTGAAGAGAAAGATACAATGAGAGTGAGAGCAAAGGAGAGAGACATAAAAGCACAGAAGAATAGAGATATGGACAGAGATGACGAGATAGCCGTTTGTGAAGCTACAATGCAGATCTTGTAAAATCTATTAGAAATAAGCAACACGAATTTCAATGAGTCGTGTAAATTCCATAGACTTGTTCAAATAAAGTACACAACACAGGCCTTTCACTTCAATGTGATACTGTGTAAACAGCATTCTCGATGTCACGGACAAGTATCTCTTGGGGTATCTTGTTGCCATACCGCCTAATTGCATTTACTCTGCCTGTCTGTCTCTTTGCTTTGACGTAGTGTAATCGTATTGACCGTCATTCGCTAAAGTGCATAACTGGGATGTAAATTATGCAGAGTTGAAATATATTGTTAACGACTAAGGATGGCGATGTACTGGCGGAATAGTTAACAAACGGGGTAAAATATTTAGTGATATTTCGTCCATCTTTACATTCGGACTTCAAATTTTGCCGAGGTCGACTTTGCCTTTGACATTTCGGCGTCGATAAAATAACTACCAGTTGAGCACTGGGTTAGATGTAGTCTTATGTGCCATAATTCGAAACATTTATTAATGGAGAAGTAAACATTTTCGATCATCAATACGTAATGAATGTCAGTATCTCAATGTGTAAATATGGCAAGGATATCGTTAAGTATATCCACTATTTCAAGACGAAAATAACAAAATTTCAAGTCAGTATAAGTATTGTAAAAAGGTAAAGAAATAAGGATTATTATACGTATCATTGTTTTCTGTTGCACTCTGAAACTTTTAAAAACAGGATATTTTTATGTCCTGAAATATTATAACAGCATAAATAACTTTGGGAGAAAACTTCCAGTACGCTCTTCGTTTTTATTGATACTTAGCGTTCACAGTGAATTTCTACCCCTGCATATCTATTTGTCCTAATGTTTAATGTTCATGTATTCATTTAAAAGAGGGTCATTTTATATTATGTAGTTTGAAAAGTATAGAGGATTAATTAAATACCAGCCTGAAATAGCACTTCTGGGGCGATACGAGTAGTCTTCGAGCAGTTCCATGTTCAAGTTAATACAGCTTGAAAAAAAAAAAAAAAGAGAAAATATTGATAAATATTGCCTCAATATAAATATGAGCGTGTGTGTATGTATCTATCTATATATTCATATATATATATATGCATATATATGTATATATGTGTGTGTATGCATATGTATTTATACAAATATATATATATGTATGCAAATATATATATATTAAAGACTTGTTTTATTTATTTATCCTGAGCGCCATACTAATACAATTGTTTGTTTGTATTCCACCTGCCTTCGTCTTTTGTTTATTTCCGTAAACCTGCCTTCGTCTTTTGTCTAATTTCATAAAGCTTCCCGTTATATATATATATATATATATATATATATATATTATATATATATATATATATATGCGTGTGTGTGCGTGTGTGCATGTATGTATATGTGTATGTGTATACATATAGGCATACATATGTATGTATCCATGCATGTTTTATATTCATGCTGATTTTTTGTTATTGGAAAGGTTCTCATATATTGCTGACATAACTGATTGTTTACTAATGAGTCTAAAATCATATTTTTATTCATTAATTATTTGTTGTATATGTCATAATTTACAAAATTCTGTCTAAATTATTTAATTCCAATGTAAGGTATTTGATGATACAATGTTCTATATCCCCTTCAAAGTTTATAAAATACAATTATTTTAATAAACGTAAAATCATTCCGGCGCCAATCAGAACCTCGGTTGCAAAACTAAATGTAGTTATTCATATGCGCAATTTTATTTATCCCTGATATTCTACTCAGCAAATGTCGTATGCCTTCTCCATTTGAATCGAGCATGACACATCCCGAATCCCAAACATCAGGAATTCCTTTTAAATTATTTATCAGAAGAAAAATCCTCTGACCTTGTTCAAAGACTCTTCGACATAACAGGATAAAGAAAATGCATGATTGTTATAACTGGAGCAAACCACAATGATTACAACTGATTTCGAAAAGTAATGTCGATGTGTAAAAAGAAAGCCTGACTGAGTGCCATAAAGAATGAGAGGAAGAGAGAGAGAGAGAGAGAGAGGAGAGAGAGAGAGAGAAGGGAAGTGAGTGTGCACTAGAAGGCAGCGGGGCTGGAGGTATGTACATGAAGTGGGTGAGCAAATTGTGTGAAATCTGTTGGAAAGATTGAGGGAGAGTGCGTGAGCTAGCTAGCTAGATAGATAGATAGAAAAGGAGAGGGAAAACTTCAGAGGTAGAGAGAGAGATGGGGAGAGAGAGAGAGTGAGTTTAAGAAACAACTTTCGCGAAGCCTACGGATTTGATAGGATGATATTCACAACACAGTCCTCTCAGGTCAATATCTTTCTGTGTAAACAGTATTTTCGATTTCATAGAGAATTGTCGCCTTCAGTATTGTGTTGCAATGATGTCCATTTGTATTAATCAATCATCCTCTCTTTAATGCCTGGTAATGTAATATTATTGACTCCCACTCGCTTAGGCGAATATAAAATGCAAAATCCACTTATAAGTTGATAGATTTAAAACATAGTTTCCGTTTCGCTTCCCCAAATTTCTCTCCAAAGGCGTTAACAGTTTCAAGTAAATATGTGAACTGTCTCATTGGGATTGAAACTGAAGCCACGCCAAGATAAAGCGACACAAATCACCGAGAGACACAAGAAAAAACACAGCATGGGAGTGAATTTGGAATTGTGTTCATACATGATTAAACTTAGTAATTGCGATAATTTTATTTATTCTTTTTCGTTATTTGATCTCCGTTAAATTTGTTGATTAAGACAAATTTTCAATGCAAGCGAAGCTTTACGCATACAATTATCAATATTCTTTGATCAGTTTCCGAGTAAAAACTTCTGCCGTTTCTCCTTTCTATGTATGGAAGAGTATAAATATTTAAGGTAGTTAATTGAAAACAAAATTCATATTAACAACAAAAAAGTATTCAATAATTTTTTCCAGTGACATATGAGAAGTTTCTGCGTTATTTTATATAACTGAAATGCATCAGGGCTCGTCCCTTTTATATTTAGTATCTTCTTAGATCAGGCGAATAAACGACGATGTATAGTACTGCAGGTGGAGGCGCGTGGCTTAGTGGTTATGGTGTCAGCATCACGATCGTAAGATTGTGGTTTCGAATCCTGGACCGAGCGACTCGTTGTGTTCTTGAGCAAAACACTTCATTTTACATTGCTCCAGTCCACTCAGCTGGCAAAAATGAGTAACGTTGCGATGGGCTGGCGTCCCGTTCAGCTGGGGAACACATATGCCATTGAAACCGGGCCCATGAGCCTGGCTAGGCTTTAAAAGGGATAATTTATTTATATATTTTATAGTACTGCACCACATGTGCTTAGTTACATGTTATATTTGGAAGTAGGTGTAATCTCAGAAGTTGTTAGCATTAAGGTATTGGCAATTTCTATATGGAAAATAAAACGTAATATATTGATGCAGAATAAATCTGTCTATAACTTTGGTCGTCATATATGAACCAAATTGCTCTAGAGTTTAAAAAAATAAATAAATATAGTCGGTTAACATTCTATGATCGGATAGGTTGGGATAGATTTGACAGAAACTGAGGTAAACTATTGACATATTGAGAAAGCTGTATAAAAGATAATTGCCTTTTCGTTCTTTCTTTCCAGAAGCTTTTATACATCATCATTTAATTACATGCCAATACAAATAACATTTCATTACTTATAGGAAGCTGTAAATTGTTGATAAAACCTTAGCAAAACTTACATCGTGTTCAACGGAAATTAATGACGTTACATGGAATTGAATCATATAAACTTATTTCCAATGCTAGAAATAGCTCAGGTAATAGACGCAAAAGTTAACCAAACTTAAGTATGAAAAATTAACAGGAAGAACATCGTCAGAAACGGACACTTTTCTTCTTTTATGTTCACATTGAGATACATATTTTTCCTTTCAATAAATCTAAGAATTGCCTGAGTTGAGAGGAAGACAATAAGAAAGAGAAAGGGTGGGTGAGAGGAGTAGACAGAGAAAGAGACAGTGGTCGAGAAAGCGAGGGAGAGAAAGTAAATATAGAAAGATTGTTTCTCCTTCTGATGTCTAAGCTATCGTTAATATTTTCATGACTGAGTGACGGCGGCGAGCTGGCAGGGTCATTAGCACTCCGGACAAATTGCATAGCTGCATTTAGTCCGTCCTTACGTTCTGGGTTCAATTTCGCAGAGGTCGACTTTGCCCTACATCATTTAGAAATCGATAAAATAAGTGCCAGTTGAGCTCTGCTGTCGATGTAATCGACTTAAACCCTCGCCCGGCATGGTGCCAAAATTGGGAACAAATATTTTCATCTTTGCGACTATTACCTCGACATTCCAACCACATGTCATCTAAATAATTTATCAGGCAATTTGGCTGGTGTTTTTAAAACATTATGACGTAGACCCTGAGAGATAAATATTCATATACTTGTGAAAATTCACTACATTTATTTCCTTTGCATTTGTCCTAAATATTTCAGTGGAACTTGTATTGATGTACACGGTGAGATATCTTTACTGCCAGTGACGGGATATAAATTATTATCACTAACAAGCGAACGTCTGCTGTTCTAAACAAACCCTCTAATTATCTTCATTATAACGAAAAGTTTGAATTAGATATGTGTGCGGAATAAAAGTTTCATAGTAATAACATCAAAGCTATGCAGCTGTTTAAATTTAACTGAGTAACCTCTGATGTAAGCTTTGGAGAACATCTCCAAACAGAGGATAAAGTGGTAGTTTCTCTTTTCCAGTCACATACACCCAACTCAGAAAATGGCTACGGGTCCTGATTAGAATCTTTTGACTACAATATAGACTAAATCACATTGTTTTTACATCGTAAAATTGTGGATTGGAGGTTTTTATACTCAAGTGAGTCGAATCCGCGATATTCTTGTTATCTTTTTTATCGTCTTGAAATGATAAAGAGTAAAGTTTATTCAGATGAACTTTGGTTTTGGAATCTTAATAGAGATAAGTAAGTTATCTAAACCACCAACGCTACCATTATCTCCACTTATTCGAATAATTATTGAATTTCATCTCAAATATGATGTGACTGTCCACCACTACCAGCTCACAGTCAGCCCTATGGCGATCAGAGCTCGCTCTGCGCGCCATTGGGGTGACTGCCCACCACCCCGGAGCCACAGGCAATGTAATGGTGACTAGATCACGCCATTGCGGTGACTGTTCACCACCCCGTCGCCACAGGCAATGGCGACCAGATCGCGCCATTGGGGTGACTGTCAACCACGCCGGCGCTGCAGGCAACGCAATAGCGACGAGATCTTGCCATTGCGGTGACTGTCCACCAACCCGGCGCCACAGGCAACGCAATGGTGATCAGATGGTGCCTTTGCGGTGACTGTCCACCGCCCCGGAGCAACAGGCAACGCAATGGCAACCAGATTGCGACGTTGCAGTGGCTGACCACCACCTCAGCGCCACTTCTCTAAATATAATGCAGACATTTTTTGAGTAATATACTTGGCTAAAGTAGAGGTACGTTTTAACATAAAGAATGCGAACAGAAATAAAATGGGTGTCATTGTGATTTAATATTGAAACAGTAAATTAATAATTACTCAGGCAGTACGTGTACTTTCTCGTTACAATGGGCTGTCAAAGTGCAGTCGATTGAAAAGGAAAATTGTATTAGAGTTACTGGGGCAACCAACTTAAGTATGATGACGAAAGTCTACAAGATATTTTTTCTAATATGACATATGAATAAGCTGCAAAAAGTCAAGCATTTGCAAATCAGGAAAGCATTGGCAGTAAATTTTGCTAATATTAGTTTCAAATTTTAGCGTGAGACCAGCAATTTTAAAGGAGGGCATAAGTCGATTAGATCGACTCCAGTATTCGATTGGTACTTATTTTATACACCTAGAGAGGATGAACAGCGCAACCGACCTACACGGAATTTGAACTCACAGCGGCGTGCTAGCAATGCTGCTAGCTCTCTGCCTTAAAATATTGCTAAATTAAGAATTCAAGTCAGCAGAATCTTTAGCACGCCGGGCAAGATGCTTAGCGTCATATTGTCCGTCGCTACGTTCTGCGCTCAAATTCCGCTGAGGTCGTCTTTGCCTTTCATTTTTTCGCGGTCTGTAACACGAATAAAAATTTCAGCACTGGGATCGATGTACTGAAATTACCCGCTTCCCCGAAACTGCTTGCCTTATTCCGAAATTTGAAACCGGTATTAGAGTTCATCCAATTAGCATAAAAATAAAGTTCGAAGGTCATTAATTATCGCTTCTTAAAATTCGTCCGAATGCTGGTGATAGCAGTTTCTTTCTTTAGCTTCACACGGTCTTGAGAATATTAACAGACATCTGTACTGGATTAGACTTCACAGTATTTACAGCGAGGTTCCTATCTTGTGTATGAATACTATAAAATTATGTTTGTTTCATGTGGCCGAATAAAAGCATCTAATAAATACATCCATGAAAGTAAAAGGGATTTTGTTGTCGCTAAACATCGGGGATTCATAAAACATAATTATAAAAAATTCATAAAATATATTTATAAGAAAAATGAATAAAAACAAATAAAATCGCTTCTAAATTAGGAGAACTTGACATGTACAGAAGGGTGACAATTCTTCCACTAAAACATATAAGTAGGATTAATATTTGAAACAGAAATCAAAACCGTGCAAAATGTAATTAGTAAAAACACACAAACGTACTGATTAATTCATTTTAGTTATCAAGAGAACATAACAACATTTTATTTGGATTTAAAAGCAATCACCACAAAATCTCACATTAAAGGAATGGTTTGTGAATGGGCATATTTATGCTTTGGATTATATTTCTCGAAATTAGAATGATAATTTCGCGAAAATAAGTGCAGACTTCAAAATTCCACAAAAGGAATTGTTAAGTAAGAAATATATATTCCTTCACTACACAAGCAATTCCATTATTCCGTACATTCAATGCATAGATGCTTTCTTGTACAGAACTTGATTCATGTTGAAAGATAAATACAGTAGGACGTAAAAGCTTGCAAATACAGACGCCCTCAATGATAAAACCCGATATATTAAAGAAAAGTAATTTTAATACGTAAAGAAGAAACTCATCAAATAAATATGTGCAGGGAGGCCTGTACAAACTGATAGTGGTTTGTATAACACATATCGCTGATATATATATATATATATATATACGAAAGACTGCGTGTCACTCAGATAAAATTATCCTCCCCATTAACTCAGATTTAAAAGTCAGTAAGAGCATTGCATTAAATTTGTAAGAAATCAGAGAATTGTAGGAAACCCTGTAAACCATGATGTTTCAGGATTCTCCACAATCTGCAACATAACCTAAATGTCTCTGTTCTGGTATTACACAATAACACTTTACTTTCTACACTGATAAGATCAAAGAAAAGAAACACACTGAATGTATATAATTAAATTCTCGAACGATACTTATGTTACCTTCAAACATTTCAATCTTTGATTAGATGTTTTCATGCCATTATTGTATCAGTTGAGCAAAATGTACATCAATCATGTCACAATACTTTAACATTTGTGCAGCGCCAGCCGGACTGACTAAAAAGGAATCTGTAGAGCCGAGTCGACGATGCTATCAGAATTACCGACTGAAGCCTTTTCATTTCATTCAGGTCAGTAATCCCCTTCTAAATTCTAAGCACATCACAACTTCCCCATTTCTTCTCTCGTAAATTCAAGTCAATGCCTTATCAAAAAGAATAAAATACGAGGATTAAAACAATACCTATGTGAATCATAGGAACAGTGGATTGACTTGTAATTCGATACTGTATAAAATATATAGAACACATGTCTACACAAAACATTACACTGAGTATGTAAGTATAGCCAATTGAAATGACGACTAGGTACTGAGTGAGGACATAAATTGTGACGCGTCTGCCAAATGGCATTACCTATAAAATTACACTGATGTGTTTTGAGTGAAAGGGAAGGAATATTGAATAAAATTATACATAGAAACATGTATGTATGTGTGTATTATGTATGTTAGTATGTATGTATGTAAGTAAATATGTATGTATAAAATATATATATATATATATATATATATATATATATATATACATACATATATGTGTGTGTGTGTGCGTGGGTGCGTGGATATATATGTATATATATATATAATATATATATATATATATAATATATATAATTCAATGTGTTGAACAAATTTTGGTTCATTTTTTAAGCACAAAGAGAAATATTATATAATTATAATATTCCATATTGGGAGAATATTTACTCACTTGAAGTTTCAAATGGATATTCAGTCAATTCGGTATTTTTTTTCAATCTCTTTCCAAGCGAGTATTTCACGGGTCAAAACAATAAATATTTTTTGAACAGGATGCAGTAAGTATTACAAAGTGTTCTCTACCATCATTAAAAACATTTCCATATATCTTGGTATAAATACATATAATTCATTTAGTGCTGTAAAAATTATTGTCGAAAGTGAATATATATTACAATTTACGTCAAATGTAAACATCATTAACACGACATTCTTAGATCATCAAAACTAAGTTCTCGTTTCAAGAAACCTTTAACTTAATTCAAGATTACATCAAATTTACAAGAGTGGGTGTAATTGATCTACCATTATAGCAATTGGATTAGATATTTAAATAATTTGATATACAATTATTTCCATCAGTAACTTGATTCCGCCTCTTATACAAAGCGTAATTTTTCGCCTACAACAATTTTGCTGCTAATGAATCTAATACGCAAAATAAAATAAAAATTAATTTTTAAACTTTATACGGTACATTGAATTATTGTAGCGGCTACAATAATTCATTTTACGTTTTGGTAAACCATTCTGGGTTTTAAAAATCGAAGTCCAATTTGTGTATCGCTTCATGTTCCACTTGGATATTGGCAGTACTGAACAATAAGAAATAAACAGAATTTATACTACGGACCTACTATATATGTCCTTTATATATAATATATACTATTTAAGGATATATTTCGGGAGATTCGAACGAGAAATTCCGAAAGCTGTCGTATGTCAACGGAGGTTAGATACTTCTTGGTGTAGTAGATACAAGGATGAAACTAATATATTGAAAATATGATGTCGATGATGCTGATGCTGTTAATGTTAATAATAATATTAATAATGATAGTAATAATAAAAATAATAATTATTATTATATCAGTAATAATAACATAAAAAAATAACATTCCTAATGATAATAAAAAGAATGTTTTCTTTAATAACAAAATCAAAATGAACATAAACACTAGCCAATCGATATTCTGTGTAATTTATCGCTTTTAGTCACTGTAGCAACAAACTGCATCCGCTCCTATATTCACTCACATAATCACACACGGACACGCAGAGATACATACATATAGACATACATACATACATTCATACACACACTTGTATATATATATATATATATATATATATATATATATATATGAGTGTGTTTAAATATAAATATATATATATATATATATATGTATATATATATCCATATACATATATGTATGTGTATATATGTAAGTATATATATGTATATGTGTGTGTGTATGATGTGATGCGTTTGTGGCAAGATAATTTTGGTGTTGAGATAATGGCACTCAGCTTACATCAGTGAGACTGGCTTGATTAGAACTTGTAATGACCATCAGTGATATCTCCACTCAACATCGCTGACAGGATAGTATTACTAAGACTTTGATACGAGATTCCATCAACAGCTTCACTTCCCATTAACAATAAGTGTACAGTTGATGAGCGTTTTTAACTTACGATCAGACAAGCTTGCTTTCTGAAGTAGAGACTTGTTAATATTCTCTGTCTACCTGTCTAAGTATGAATGTATGTATGTAAGTATGCATGTATGTATGTATGTATGTATGTATGTATGTATGTATGTATGTATGTATGTATGTATGTATGAATGCATATATGTATGTATGTATGATCTATGAATGTATGTACACATACATACATATATATATATATATTTGTATTGTATGTGTAATGTATATTTATATATATATATATATATAAATTCACATACATATGTATATATTTGTGTTTTATGTGTGTGGTTTACGAGTGGTTTTGTGTGTGAATGTATAGGTTAAAAGAATTGCTATATAAGTATGTTTTAGTGTTTAGTAAAGGGAGGTTTTATCATTTCTGTTTTGTGAGTTTTAGCTTATCATGGTAGTTTTATAAAAGAATCCATTCATAATTTTTGTGTTTATGTCTGTGTGGGGTTGAGTGGGTTTTTGGAGTATATGTTGAGGTTTATTGTATGTATTGGTATGTGTAAGTGGTGTGGGTATTTGTATATGTCGTGGGTGTGTGGTTTACGTGTGTGTATTTGTGTGTGAATGTTTAGGTTAGGGGGATTGCTATATAGGTTTGTTATAGAGTTTAGTAAAGGGAGATTTTATCATTATATGTTTTTATGAGTTTTGGTTATCATGGTAGGTTTGATAAGGAATTTGTAGTTATTTGTGTCTATTTGCGATGTCTGTTGTTTTATTGCATTGTTTCATTCATAATTTTTAAGTAGTGTTCGTTTTACCAAGTGAATATAATTTCTAATTCCATTTATTCCATTTCTCCGTTCATAGTTTTGAGTGATGTCCGTTTTCTAGAGCGTGAATGTGGGTTGTATGTGTGTGTGTGTGGGAGTATGAATAAGTATTGTGTTAAGTATTTAGCTATTTTATTTATTTATAGTTGCCTAGACATTTTATGTGTATGTATAGGGATATATATATAGTGTGTGATTTAGTGTATGTAGTTAGATATGGTTATATATAATTAGGTATATGCGTATGGGTGTATATATAGTTTATTATTATATTATTATATTTTATATTTTATATTTTATATTTTATATTTAATTGTTGATAGGTTTTTTTAGTTTATATATTGTTTATATATTGATTATATATGGATTATAGATAGGTTATGTATGGATTATATACTTATATTTTTTCATTCATACTTTAATTATTTTAAAATTATTATTTTTATATTTTAAAATATTGATTTTTTAGATTGGAAGTCCACCTGAAGATTGTCGATCAAGACAAGAAACGATTGTAGTGGCGGTTTTTTTGACTATTTAATAAAATTTTATGTATTGATTAAGTCTTTCCTTGTTTGTTTTGCAAAATAGTGGTTTTGTCTCGAATAATATTTTATATATATATATATATATATATACATAGCTCAGTCAACGGTGGTGCTCCAGCATGACCACATCTTTGCAGCTAAATCATTTTAAAATAGTCAAATATATATATATATATATATATATATATAATATATATATATATATATATATAATATATATATATATATATATATATTATATATGGATAGAGAGAAAGATATATTATTTGTATGACTATGTATGGATATGCGCATGCATGTATGTTTGTATCTCTCTATATGTATATACGTATATATATATACATATATAAAAATGTCTATGTCTTATATACGTACAGATATTAGTGCTTATGTTTGTGTGTATTAATGTTTTTTTTATGCAGGTTTGACTACTGCGTGTGTAATTCCAAATGCTAACGTCTATTCATATATCAGCGTATGATCAATGAAGCCTCGGTAAATGTCCGAAATATCACTGTACATTAATACTTCCCTATTTTTGTGTTTGCTCTCTATGTCCGTGTTTACCTTTCACTCCATCGCCCTATCTCTTTATGCATGCATATATTCATTTCACACCTTACACACACACATGTATGTGCATATACATACATATACATAGACACTTATATATATATGCATACATATGTATGTGTCTTATAGCAACTGCCATGCAAATATATTCCGTTATATTCTTCGTCAGGTATATATACTCTCTGTCCATTGGCTCAGACTCTCTCACAGCCTCAAAACTACACATACCACACACGCAGTTTTTTCACCTTTCTACTTCACGACAAGTTCTACAAAGAAGAAAAGAACTTGTCTGTCGACAAGTTCTACAAAAGTGTTTTTGTGCTGTTAAAACCTTCAAGCTTCCTGGCTGTAGCTACGACAACCAGTCGTAACAGTTCACAAGAGATATAATGAAAACTTCAAAAGAATTATAATCGTACTGTAGGTGTATTTCGAACCCAGGACTTACTTTTTGTAAGCCTATTACTTATTCCATCGGTGCTAAACCGCTAGGTTACGGAGACCCAAACACACCAGCAGCGGTTGTCAAGTGATGGCAGGGGGACAAACACAGACACAAATATTCAGATGTGACCGCATGCACATACATTCATACATTTATACAGAGAGAGATAGAGTGAGAGACATTGTGGGTGTCTGTACGTGTGTGTATGTGTGTGAGCGTGTGCGTGTGCGCGCGAGGAAAGCGGGAGAGATGCAGCTATAGAACAAATAAACAAAAATCCACAAAATGAATAAAATTACAGAATAAAATTAGAGTAAAACAGACTACGAATTTACAGATGAGGGTTAAACTAGAGTTAAACATTCTGGGCATTTTGTTGCGAAGTTAGTCTTCCTTACGGCAAATTTAGCTCGTTAAAATCGATGGAAACTTGAAATATATTGTAACGTGACATCTTGAAAACAAATCGAAATTATTTATCCTGAAAAAAATTTACAATTCTTATATATATATATATATATATATATATAGCATCCTGTTTCTATGTCAGTAAATGTAACAACTTTAATTTTATTATAGTGCCTAAGAATGTGTTATGATGGATTGTAGTGATACTTTGCCTGCGGCTTAGTTGAAATATAAGTGCCATTGACAGTAAAGGATCTATGAATATTTTACGAAATTTATATTATAATTATATTCGAGACAATGCTATGTTAATGAATATAACTCGCCAAATATCACGTCGACCTGTAAACTTAGCTTGTATCCCTAGTAATTAAACATAGAAAAATTCTTATGGATCAGGCAAATACAGATGTCGAGATGATTGCAATTAAATCAAATACTGGGCGAGCCGAATTGAATACAAATCTATTACTGTAAGGAATGAGGAAACATCCTCTCGAAATAGATTTATGAGATTTTAAAGAAAGAAGGAGACAATCTCAGCTTATATTCAAATTTATTAAAGATAGGTATGCTTGTAAATGGGAACCATAGTTTTAGGAAGTTCAAGTTTTATAATTAAACTAAACAGCAATGGAATATAGAAATTTTAGGAATATATAATTTTATGTGCATTTAACGATTATTCGCATATATTTTTATAACACGTCGATGCAGCTTCAGGCGCAAATCATGCTGGTAACCGCTGAGTCCTTCATAGTCTAATATCCCCCCCCCGATGTGCGCCAGGCTCGTATAGTCGCAAGGTATTTTGGATCACCATGGTTCACATCAGCCAGAAGTAGCCAGAACATTGATCCAAGACAAGCTCTGCTTGTAATGTTCATTGAATCTTCCTGCTCGTTGCTTATATTTGCCAATCAGAAAAATGTTCTTATTTGTACCGTATATGGCAAGACCTGAAACGATTATATACATATTCTTAACAGTTCTATGCAGTCCAGGCGAAAAGTTTGCACGTCGCTGTAATGTGTGTCATAGGAGAATAACATCTCTCTTTGAAGACCCTTATCTTTTCGGGTAGCTTTTTACATACCAATGTGGGTTCAATACATTTGATTTGGCTTCATGGATTTGTTCCATATATTTACTCCATGTATTGTGTCATGTATTTGTAACTGATGTATTCTAGGGCTTCGATTATCAGGCGCAAGAGTGGCTGTGTGGTACGTAGATGGTAACCAACCACATGGTTCCGGGTTCAGTCCCACTGCGTGGCATCTTGGGCAAGTGTCTTCTGCTATAGCCTCAGGTTGACCAAAGCCTTGTGAGTGGATTTGGGAGACGGAAACTGAAAGAAGCCCGTCGTATATATGTATATATATATATATATATATATGTGTGTGTGTTTGTGTGTCTGTATTTGTCCCCCTAGCATTGCTTGACAACCGATGCTGGTGTGTTTACTTCCCCGTCACTTAGCGGTTCGACAAAAGAGACCGATAGAATAAGTACTGGGCTTACAAAAGAATAAGTCCCGGGGTCGATTTGCTCGACTAAAGGCGGTGCTCCAGCATGGCCGCAGTCAAATGACTGAAACAAGTGAAAAAAAAAATAGCACCAAGATCATCTACCGCATTGTTGCAGGTATTAACTGCCATTAATTTCGAAAAACCGGAGACCGGAATTACTCGCGAAATTATTATTGACAAAACGGGGAAAATAATCATACATCATGCAAAGAAGTGTTATAAAAGAATGTTCACTTCTTAAATCTTTTCTACTCTAGGCACAAGGCCTGAAAATTTTGGAGAGGGTGCCAGTCGATTAGATCGACTTCAGTACGCAACTGGTAATTAATTTATCGACTCCGAAAAGATGAAAGGCAAAGTCGACACGGTGGAATTTAAACTGAGAAGGCAAAGATAAAAAATACGCTAAGTATTTCGCCCAGTGAGCTTCAGCTTTAGTTATTATTTATTTATTTAATACAACAATACAATATGAACTCAGTCTTATGCGGTACAGGACTTTGTGGCAGGTGGTGGTACGATTGGTGATAGAGTTGTGTAATTATTTTTAGGGTAGATTTCATATCCATATATATGCGCGTCGGTTTCCATGGGCAATTGTACAGAAAGTGTTTGTTTTAAAACTTTATGCATTTATAATGTCACACATAGATATCAGATATCAGTAAGCAATGTAAGCGCCAGCTGAAATAGCATATATAATGTGTGTGTGCATGTGTGTGTTTGTGTGTGTGTGTAAACGTGATATTTTAAACGTAAGAAATAATTTAAGATTTTAGATCATGGCTATGGAATTAAGGAATGTGGCCTATGGCAAATCGAGATATAGCCAATTGATACCTTTGTGGTTCGTGGAGGCGCAATGGCCCAGTGGTTAGGGCAGCGGACTCGCGGTTTCGATTCCCAGACCGGGCGTTGTGAGTGTTTATTGATCGAAAACACCTAAAGCTCCACGAGGCTTCGGCAGGGATGGTGGTGATCCCTGCTGTAATCTTTCACCACAACTTTCTCTCACTCTTACTTCCTGTTTCTGTTGTACCTGTATTTCAAAGGGCCGGCCTTGTCACTCTCTGTATCACGCTGAATATCCCCGAGAACTACGTTAAGGGTACACGTGTCTGTGGAGTGCTCAGCCACTTACACGTTAATTTCACGAGCAGGCTGTTCCGTTGATCGGATCAACCGGAACCCTCGTCGTCGTAACCGACGGAGTGCTTCCACCTTTGTGGTGAGAGTAAATTATATGGTGAATTATAGAAACAGAGTTTAGGTAGATGTTAGATTTAAGTTGTGGTAACAAGCAGTTGAGGGTAAGACGCATGTATGATGGAAAGAATTGATCATCAAACTCAATTTATTTTTTACTATCTATAAATGCGTATGTTTGGAATGTGTATGTATATACAACTACATATACGATTGTGT
>NC_043008.1:61267574-61310074 GCF_006345805.1 Octopus sinensis
TGATTTTGATAATGGTGTTTTGATATTGATAATGGTGTTTTGATATTGATAATGGTGTGAGTTTTCTTTTGGAAGTGAAATTTTGGTAGGGCAGATTAATGTTTCATGTTTATTGAAGATTTTTAAAGTGTGGTTGAATGATATGGCAATACAAGGCGGCGATCTGGCAGAAACATTAGCACGCCGGGCGAAATGCTTTGCGGTATTTCGTCCGCCGCAACATTCTGAGTTCAAATTCCGCCGAGGTCGACTTTGCCTTTCATCCTTTCGGGGTCGATAAATTAAGTACCAGTTACGCACTGGGGTCAATGTAATCGACTTAATACCTATGTCTGTCCTTGTTTGTCCCCTCTATGTTTAGCCCCTTGTGGGTAATAAAAAAATAGGTATTTCGTCCGCCGCAACATTCTGAGTTCAAATTCCGCCGAGGTCGACTTTGCCTTTCATCCTTTCGGGGTCGATAAATTAAGCACCAGTTACGCACTGGGGTCGATGCAATCGACTTTATCCGTTTGTCCCCTCTGTGTTTAGCCCCTTGTGAGTAGTAAAGAAATAGATATGGCAATACTAGTTTAATGCATAGGTGGAGCTTATGGAGATGCATGTAGAGATTTTCGAATATAATCGAATTAAGAATAATTGTCGAATCTTTCTTGTGTAGGATTAGCAGTGTGGTAAGTAGCTAGCTTGCTAACCACATAGTTCCGAGTTCAGCCCCCCTGCGTTGCACCTTGGACAGCTGTCTTCTACTATAGCTTCGACCGACTAAAGCCATGTGAGTGGAACTGGTTGACGAAAACGGAAAGAAGCCCGTCGTATATATGTGTGCGTGTGTGTATATATATATATATGTGTGTGTCTGTGTGTGTGTGTGTGTGTAGTGAAGGCGCATGGCTCAGTGGTTAGAGCGTCGAGCTTGCGATCGTGAGACTGTGAGCTCGAATCCCGGACCGGGCTGCCTGTTGTGTTCTTGAGCAAGACACTTTATTTCACGTTGCTCCAGTTAACTCAGCTATAGAAATGAGTTGCAACATCACTGATGCCAAGCTGTATCAGCTTTTGCCTTTCCTTTGGATAACACTGGTGGTGTGGAGAGGGGAGGCTGGTATGCATGGGTGACTGCTGGCCTTCCATAAACAACATTGCTCGGACTTGTGACAAGGAGTGTAACTTTCTAGGTGCAGTCCCATGGTTAGTGTCGTGACCGAAGGGGGTCCCGATATATGTGTGCGTGTGCGTCTGTGTGTGTGTATGTATGTTTGTGTGTCTGTTTATCCACCAAACATCGCTTGACAACCGACGGTGGTGTGTTTACGTCCCTGTAAACTAGCGGTTCGGCAAAATAGACCTATAGAATGAGTACTAGGCATCCAAAGAATAAGGCTTGGGGTCGATATGCTCGACTAAAGGCGGTGCTCCAGCAAGGCCACAGTCAAATCATTGAAACAAATAAAAGAGTAAGAGTATACGATTTTGTGCAAAAGAATAGATTCTTGACAAAGTTGATTTTACTGGTTGATACATGGTAAGAAAACTTCTTTACGAGGGAAATTAATATTCCACAAATATAAACTAATTCCAAATCAGATATCACATTTGTAATCAGTAGCTTACAAAATTCATGTGGTATCGTTTATATTTTTCAGTTCTAAACAAAAATTCAGGATGTATTTTCTTATTATTTATTCGTAGCGCTTGCGCGATAAACTGGCGGAACCGTTGGATTATCGGGCGAATAAGCGTAAGAATTTGTCCTCCGACCCTTTACATGCAGAGATCGAATATTGACGCGGTCAGCTTTGCTTTTTATCTTTTCATGGTCGATAAGATAAAGTTCCAGCCCGGCACTGAGGTTTTGTGATCACTGATCCCCTTCATCGTATTTCAGACCTAATTATATGGCAAAACATTTATTCATTTGATTGTTTCTTCCTATATTCAGCTTTCTCTTTTACATGCGTATTTTCTTAACATTTATGTGCAATCAACTTTTGGAATACAGTGTATTTTATTGAAATGCATTTTATGGGATGAGATATTGCAAGGCCTGTAACAATTTTAGTTTTAATGGTTCCTACTAAAGGAAGTCAACATTTGTCATCTTTTAAGAAGAAACAACATCTTTCATTTCATAATGAAATTTATAGTTTCAAAGCCGTCAAGACAAACAGCTTCGAGTGAAGCATTCACTTAACCATAACACGTAGAATAATCCACGGAAATCATGAAATAAACATATCAGTCAGTTCAAAAAATATTGGGGAAACGAAAAAGGATTTGTGTTGAAGAGATAACAGGAAGCATACTAGAAATTAGCTCTTAAGGTATTTCTATACATGTGGCAGAACAATTGTTTATCGAAAGTCCATTGGAATGGATCTGAAATTGCCTTAAATCTATAGTAGGACTTCTCCTGAAAGCTTCAAATGTTGAAGAAAATCCATTAGTGTCAGAAAAGCAATTCCTTAAATAGCATAACGGAAATCCTTCATCTCTTCCAGAATGTTATATTTTTGAATTAATCAAGATTTTCCACGAACAGATTAATGGAAAAAATATATCTTGGGGAAAAATGAATGAGATTGAGCTTACAATAGGCAAGGCTTTAGTGCCCATATTATAACATTATGTCAGAGAAGAGAACACTCTTTGTCTGCAGTAAGTGATTCACAGCGAGATTGCAGAGATTGGCGTATATAACCTCATACATCCACTAGCGCATACCAAAACGGAAATATGCCAATATGATATATTTGATCATTCTGCAGACCGTTTAACGTCTCTTCAAAGTCGTAAAATTAAGACAAAATTAAGACATATATTAAGTCAGGAAAGAATAAAATTTTCAACTATTTAGAAATGGTTCACACTTAAACAAAATTTTGCTGGAGAATGAAATTTGACAATTTGATAAAAATAATTCAAGAATATTTACAATTTAATAATACCAGGAATACGGCTTATTAGGTTCGGACATGAATAAACATGAATTTAATTTTTTAAAAATATGAATCTAATAAATATTTTGTTCTCACCGAAGATGAGCAGTAATTTAAATACGGGATATTGTACTATGCTATCAGCTCTTTAAACAATTGTAACCATATCACTACTAACATGTTGAATCTAACACATTTTGAGATTTTTAATATTATAATATCCCTGTGTCCTTTCTGTGCATATATATAATTTGTTTATAGACACAAGAAAATCAATAACATCTTTGTCGAAAGAATATCAGATTACCAAACGTGTTTTAATGGTCCTTACGTTGTCAACATCTTCTTTATTGTACACATAAAATACTTCTTTCTCCATGGTGTTATATTGTAGTTTAAAGAGATAGTTTTATCTGATATATTTCCAAGTTTAACAATTGCTTGGTTCATTCAGAAAGCTTCACACATAATGGCCGAGTGGACAGCCCAAAATGAGATTGGGTTTTCATTACTCTTATGAGTTCAAATTCCGCCGAGGTCGAATTTGCCTTTCATCCTTTCGGGGTCGATAAATTAAGAACCAGTTACGCACTGGGGTCGATATAATCCTGACATGGAATAACCGAATATACAGGAGGTTCAGTTAATTATGGTTTTATTCAACATACTCCCCTCCCAGGTTCACTCACTTATTGCACAGATCCTTTAGTTTTTCTAATCCTTGGAAAATAAATAGGAAATTTGAACTACTAGTCCGGCCTTTCGCAATAACTTTGAAGCCATGACCTTTTCAGCACCCCTCCAATATGAAGAACCAATTTTAAAATTGTCAACTCAACTGAATATGTTTCACTGAATTGGTGGTATTGAACGCCAGCATGACCGTAGTTTACTTATAAAGAGACATGTTTCCAACTATATTATGATAAGAACGTCCTAGCGAGTTCATTTTCCCCTACATGGGGAAGCAACCAACTAAATGCATTGATTTCTCTTAATTATACCACAATATATAGATTTAGATATATACTGATTTAGTGTTCAACGTGTTCCCACCGATAATATCGTAAACCCACAATACTATACATACACTAACAATATTATCTCAATACATTCAATTATGTAATGCTTTGCATACTCCCAGTGGATACGTTTTTATGGAGTTTCACAAAATAGCAGTGCAGAATGTACTATTCAAATATTAAGAAATGAAGTGAGTACTTTTCCCTGAATTTCTTAGGTGGTTTCCAATTGAATCAAGGCAAATTAAGATAAGACCTGTTAAGAAGGGTGGGTGTTTTTGCCATGAATAAAATAGTTTAAGCGACAAACAATGCACATTTAAAAACAAACAATGCGAAATTTCTGGCAGAGTGAATTCCGTCATGGTGATGACACTATGCCCAGTTGACCCTACCACACTGTGTAGTCGACAAAAACATGAAAAACAATGCACAATTAAAAACAAACAATGCGAAATTAAAATTATAAAATAGAGATAATTTACGCTGTATGACGGAAAATGGACTTGGTGGGGAATGCGTTAAGTAAATTGCAAAACAAATGTAGCACATCAATTAGGGAAAGTGCAATGGTGATATGATATAAACAAGAGTATAACAATAAAATACTTAAAATTAGAATATTGGCTAACCTTACACACTTTCCTGCAGTATTCGTAATCTAAATTCGTTGGTAATGATTCAATGCTGGAATCATGAAACCATGCTACAGCTTCATATAAGCGAAACGTTATATGCTGTCAGTTCTATAGGGCGTGAAGCTAGTGTGTATTCATGAGCACATACAAAGACGCACGTACCCATACCGGCGTCGCATCGTGGACAGACATACACATGCTATCACTGTTAAGGGGTTGTCGTTAAATACAATCATAAACAAAAATATGGTCTTACTAGAGTTGTATAGTCTTTACTCTGCTGCACATGACTGAGCCAGGGTGTCTGGCGGCGGTTTAATGTTTTTATATATTATATAAATACATTATATATTTTTGTGTGTGTATTTATACAAATCAGCACACCTTTATATGTTCCCATATACATATTTCAGACACATACTCACATTTATATATATATATATATATATATATATATATATGTGTGTGTGTGTGTGTGTGTGTTCGAATACAGGTATACAGTGTATGTCTATGTGCGGGTATACACACACACGTACATGTATATATATATATATATATACATATGAGTATGCGTCTGAAATATGCAATGGGATTGAACCCAGAGCCATGTGGCTCGAAAGCGTCTTCAAACACAGCTATGCCTGCGCCTTAAATAAAGTAATAACCTTAGTAAAAAAGAAATATATGCATCGAGTTTGTGTGTCTGTGTTTAATGCAGCGGCTGAGGCGCGGCGGTTGACGGCTGCTAATGATTTCATCGGACGGGGACGCGGTCTCGTAGTCGTTACCGCCGCTCGGCCGAATGTGCTCTCCGTCGCGCTGTCGTGCAGTGCCTGCGCTTCGCCGATAGCATGTGTGTGTGTGTGAATACACGCATACAATGTATGTCTATGTGCGTGAATACACACACACACGTATATGTATGTATGTGTATATGCATATATATATATATATATATATATATATATATATATATATATATACACATGAGTACGCCTCTGAAATATGCAATGAGTCTGAACCCAGAGCCAGCTATGCCGACGCCTTAAAGCAATACCCTAAGTAAAAAAGAAACTTATGCAGCGTTGATCATTGTAATGATTATGGAGTTGTTGATTTATCGAACGGTATATTGATACCTGTTTAGTTGTTGGTTACGTTGAGTCCACCACGTGATTTTTTACGTAATCACACTCTATTTACATGAATATATATGAATCCTTCCACATTAAGTCCATAGAGCTAGATTATATGGACACTTGGCTACTATTTCTCGCAAACTGATCTACCACATAAACTTGTCTGCTCACATTGGCTTCTCGGTGGAATTCAAGTGATGTGTGACAGAGCTTTCCGTGGGAAAGTCTTCCCTGAAAAAAGATGAAATGAGGTCAACTGCTTTAATGTGTCTTAGAAAATGATGTTACTTCCAGAGTAGGAGGAAGGAAATGTCTGATCGGTTGTCATGGTTTGACTTTATGGGGTAGTTATATTGTATCCTGAGAGGATATTCGTCCTTACCCTAACTAAGATTAAGATCATCATATTCATATTGTCGTTTCATATTTGTACCAAGAATTGTAGATACATTGGAATGCATAGAGTACGCATGCGTATATATTGTGTATGTTTGTGTGTACAAATACGTAGCCACACAGAAATGCATATATACATAAATATATATGTGCGTTGATGTATTGTTATATATGTGCGTAAGTATGTATCGCTCTATCTCTCTCTCTCTCTAGCTATATATATATATATATATATATATATATATATATATTATATATATATATATATATATATATATATATATATGTATATATATATATGTATATATATATATATATATATATATATATATATATATATATATATATACACATACATACACACACACTAAAACACACACACAGACATATATTTATTGGTAGGTATTCGTTCCCCTGCTCACAGGAAAATCCAATGCAGCTGTACATCGATCACCAGTTCTACCAAATACATTTGGGGTTACCTTTCAAAAGTCTTTCTTGAAAATAATCCTTTCTTAGTGGTAACACCATAGGAGGTCTATTTCTAGCATAATAGATGTCCACTTAGTGGTCATCTTTTCTTATATGTATGTAATAAAATTTTTCTGAATCTTCAGATTTTTCCCTATGCTAGACCACTGGTTTTAAATTGATATTAATCAAATTAATATTCAATTTTTCACCCTTATTATTTTAAATCTAAATTTAAGTAACTATGTTCTCTAACAGGAAAAACACATTACAGAGAATAATTTTCTGCTGAATTATTTCCGCTATTTTTGCGCGCCAAAATGAAGATTTTTGAACGATAACCCCAAACGTAATTGGTAGAATTGTATTAATGTTCAATCTCATGTGGACTTCTCGTGTATATTTCTGCAAATTATAATTTGCTATGACGATCACACTGATGAGTTGCGGACAATTACTTAAGTAATTACGTAAGTGGTAACAGCGAAATCGGATTTGTGAATAATCTTTACATTTCGTTTCTTTTCATTTGTCATGCTCGCTTACGTTCTGCCGTTTGCTGAAATTTCTTGAGAACAATCTTTTCTTAGTGGTAAGACCATAGGGTGTTTACTTCTAGCATAATTGATATCCACTTAGTGGTCATACCTCTTATATGTATATGTGTATGTATATGTATATGTATATATATATATATATATATATACGCGTGTATATATATAAATATAATTTAATATAATATATATATATATATATAATTTAATATAATATATATATATATATAGACATGTGTATAGGTGTATCAGTATATGCATAAGTTTTAACCATATATCTACATATTTATCAATCTATTTGCGTGTAAGTATGTATGTATACACAAACCGATAAGGACAAGTACATGCCCTCACACACAGCCACACACACACACACACACACACACACACATATATATATATATATAATATATATATATATATATATATATATATGTCCCGGAAACTCAAGTTAGATTGTATTCAATTAAAATCGTCCTTTATATATCATACTTAATGTACTTAAACAAGGTTCATAGACCTGTTACTGATATATTAGTTCGGAAATAGCAACTCTTTTCGAATTAGTATTTTGTGATTTCCCGAAATATCGACAGGCGACAAAGATGAGACTTTGTAACGACGATCATGATGCCATGGCAAGAAATGTTTTGTTTAGTGGATCCTATATCAGGAGGGACGAATTACTTCCGCGTTTATGGCTGGCTGCGAGTATACGCATGGAAAATTCCCATTAAGGACGAACGGCAACCGGCGTTCTTGCAGTCTGCCGCTTTCACGGATTTTCATATCCCATTGATACTTTCAGTCATCAACGAAGTTGTCTCAGAACAAGTACTACAGTAAGCGGCCCATCAAAACTATATATACATCAAACACATCACATAGATCTGTCTGTTTGTGCGTACGTGCATACATAATTGCATAAAATCACGGAGTTTCAGCTCTGTTATCAACCCATCTCTTCCTTAATGAATTACGTATATGGTCATGTATTCAGCACGCTTGTGAAACTTTAGCGTAATTCCCATGCGGATATAGCTTCATCGTATGAAACAAGTATGGACATTTCCATTCCTGATACAATATACGTGTCAGGTTACACGAACTTCTACTTGCACAATTTCATTTATAAGTTCGCCCCACCATATCCTATATAAACTATCACCTATATGAAACGCCAGCGATGCACGGAGATACTTCTTGTAATGGCCGAAGAAACTTCTTAAGTGCGGTCAAACTGCCTCTACATGCACGCTCTTTTCTCTCTTTCTGTCTTTCTAAGAGTTACCCAAAAACACATAGATGCACACACACCCGGCAACTGATACTTATTTTATTGACTCCGAAAGGGTTTAAAGCAAAGTGCACTTTGGTGGAATTTTAACTCAGACCGTAAAAACGGGAGAAATGCCGCTGACCATTTTGCCTGGCTTACTAACGATTCTCTGAGATCACCGCCTTATCATTATCGTATAATATTAAAACGAAATCAAAAGATGGATATGAGTTGTCCTATATAATTTCTAAGGTCAATCGGCACTGACTTATCCGCAGATGTTTTATATTATTATATACGAAGATAATATTAGCATTCATAGGCTCATAAATGTCACATTACTAATGATAAAAATTATGTACGTATATGGGAACCAAGACAAAGACTGGTGTGGTAGTATTTGTTCAAGATTAGGAGATCTCTGGCTACATTCAGAATATAGAGTATGCTGAAAATAATTGTAATCTATGAACCTATCTAGTTCGGCCTAAATTTTTAGGTCCTACACATGAATATATAAATATATATATATATATATATATTTAGGTATACACATGAATATATGCTCTAAAGTAGTGGGATAACAATCAGGATACATATCCCACACCAGGCTTCAGTGAGAGATTAAGTTCCGGAATTACTCAATCCAGCGTTAATTGTTGTCAAATTAAAGGAGTATGTTTTTTTATTTGTATCACTCAATGGTGCTAACTAACGAAATGAGGTGATAGTTTCTACTTTGTAGAACCTACCAGCGCGTGAGCGGTGTTTAGTTATTGCAGACATCTTACTAGTTGGAAACTAACATTGAACATAAGTCTCAATGATCAACCTAAACATCAAAGAACACAATTTAATATATGGTGCGTTGTAACAGATGTGATAACTTACAAGAACTTAGTCAAACAAATCTCTTCAGAAATTCATTGGCATTCAACATTGTCATCTGTTGAATGAAAGAAAACAAAGAGACAATTATGATTTAAAAACAACAATCAAAATCAAATCTCTGACACGTAATATAATGGAAGAATATCACCTAGAGAAACGTAAATGCACCAGTAAAGGGTAGCATTGATTATAATAATATAGCATTGATATACAAAGCTTTCTTTCATCAATCGTAACAAAAAAGAAGCTCTCGGTAGCACTAATGACATCTGCTTTGAATACATTATATGAAGAAATTTTGGTGGACAGGTCCAGTATCTAGTAAACATAGAAAGCCGATGTTTTTATATTTTATCTCGGTATGCACATGAATATATGCTCTACAGTAGCGGGATAACAATTGGGATATATATTTCACTCTAGGCTTGAGAGATAGATTAAGTCTGTACCTGTCACAGCATTTCCTTCGAAGAGTATTTTCTCGACAGCTCCTTTTCTTATTATTAACAACCTGTGTAACTAATTGTCAAAAGTCGTTGCAGCCACAAATATTTTGTTTCTGAATAAATATAAAATTAATGAAACAACTAATGAAAATTTTTGCAGTGAAGTTACATTGCAGTGAAAAGTGGATTTACCTAATTAGTGGTTTGACCAATAATTTCTTTCATTTTTCTTTCAATGATCATTAATGCGGTTGTGTTATTTATTTTATGTATACATGTATTTTTACGTTAATAAAAGTTTTGAGAATTCCTATGTTGTTTTCCGTTTTCCGTGGCAGTTCATTACCAAATAATGCTTTTCTGATATTTACATTGTTGAAATAATTGCATTAACAAGTGGACGTGTTTTATGGTTTGGGGATATTTTTTGAACATTTCGTGTTGAAACCTTAGCAAGTAGGAAGTGGTTGTCAAGCTAAATTACATTACTCGATTTTATCTTTGTATAGTATATAATATTAAATTATTATAAACATATAGGTAAATGCCAAATGAAAGCGAATGGACAACTATCAGAAAACTCTGCAGGTGCGTGGCAAATGTTTGGGTTAGAACAAAACAGTTTTCGTGAAATGATTGAGCGGTCTCATTATCATATTATTTTATAAGGACTTATCGATATTCGCTTTAGAATCCGACAAAGTCTACTTTCATTTTCGTTCTTTTCCAATACAAATTTAACTATCAATAAATTTGAGGAAACGAATCATGTTAAACAAAATAAAGTAAATATATTTACAGTAGTGTAAATAAATTTATTTACACTATTGCTGAGTTTCACTTAAGAAAGTTGCTTCTATGATGTTAGAAAAATTGTAGCAATAAAGCAAAAAATTCATAAGCAACTTCTTTAATAAAGGAGGAACGGATATGCATGTTAAGAATATCGTTGTATAGTTGCCCACTCAGTTAAGGCCAACTTAGGGTTTAACATCATTACAATATCAATCAATTTTCTTATAGAGTAAAAGATTAACATTTACACACTGACAGAAAGTAAACTGGGTGAATAGAATCATAATCGTATGCCTATTAACAATGTTATTTCACTACATTTATTCTGCTCTTGTGCTTTGAGACCATTATATAAAATAAAAGAATATTCTCCATGAAGCACGTGAATTTTGCATCAAATCGGAAATTAATTTATACTGTTTTCTCAACATTCTGAATCTGAGTGCCGCTAAAGTTCCTGTTTTCAATTAAAGTATAGTAGTAGATTCCATTTAATAAATTGGATGCTTTTACATCGATAGGCTGAAAGTAATGATAAGTTCTTCACTTTGGATCATATGCTACTCTAGGCTCCAGGCAGAAGGCCCGAAAGATCGACTCCAGTACCCAACTGGCACTTAATTTACTTATCCCGAAAGGATGAAAGGCAAAGTCGACCTCGACGGAATTTGAACTGAGAACGTAAAGACAGACGAAATACCGCTAAGCATTTCACCCTGCGTGCTAACGTTTCTGCCAGCTCGCCGCCTTATTCTTTTCTACTCTAGGCACAAAGACCAAAATTTGGAGGAGGAGGCCAATCGATTAGATCGAACTCAGTATGCAACTGGTAATTAATTTATCGACCCTGAAAGGATGAAAGGCAAAGTCAACCTAGGTGGAATTTGAACTCAGAACGTAAAGTCAGACGAAATACCGAAATTTCGCTCGGCGTGGTAACGCTTCTGCCAGCTCGCCGCCTTTAGAAGTGTTAGGCGAATAAAACAGAGGAGTATACTTTTCTACTCTAGGCAAAAGGCCCGATGTTTGGAGGGAGGGGCCACTCGATTAGATCGACCCCAGTACGTAACTTGTACTTAATTTATCCATCCCGAAATGATAAAAGGCAAAGTCGACCTCGGCGGAATTTGAACCCAAAACGTAAAGACAGAAAGAGGTGTTGTCTGTATAGGAAGCCTAACAACTGCTGCATTTACTTGGTCTGGCTAAGAACAGGCTTAGCAGTAACATTGTGAACTTGGTTTCGCAACAGCGTAGTTGTTAATTTTGAAGGAATCTTCACCTTACTTTCTGTTTGTTGTTACTGTTTTATATCATTTGAATATTCGTTCAGCATATTTTGTTTTTATCAATGACGTATCCAGGTATGTCCATCCTATCTTTTTAAACGCTATGTATTAAATTATAGATTTCCGTCGCTTTGGAGAATGAATATTTCGTTGTTTGTGATCAACTGAAATAGCTGCTCTTCTAGGCTGTGTAGAATCAACGTGAGTCAGTGTTTGATATTATTTACTTTACTTAAACCCTCCGCTCCGTATAGAGCGTAGGCCAATGAAGACATTTCTCCACTGTCTGCGATAATGGCTTGTCTTTCCTCTCCCGGTATGTTCTGGTTTTGAATTGTCATCTGTAACTTTGATTTTGCCATGAAGAGATTTTGGCCATCAATTGAGTCGTAACACAACACAACAGCAAGGGCTGACCTTGTGGTGAATTGGTTGATATCACTGCCCTTTAAATTGCAGATTCTCACACACAAATGAAGGATCGATACGCGATGACGTTAAAGACATATGCCTAAAACAGTGGAGTCTAACTGAGGATCACAAACCGAAAATCTTGATCATTTTGTTAATATATTCTTGGTTTCTTTAATTACAATTTTGTCACTATATTTCTTTTGAAATAAACTGATTATTTCAGTTCATTTTGAAGATACGAAGAATAGGGCAAAATATGAATGGGACACGAATTAACAAGATATTTTGATATGAAAAATTATGGATCACTTTAAAACAGAATGTTTACATTATAGAATCAATGATAGTCTAACACAGGTTGGTATATACAGGGTTAAAGATAACACGGTGTAATGTGAAAGAAATTTTACTGCTATTTATACCAGGTTAATCGACCATACTCAGCATTTGGTGTTCAGTACAAACAGGAAATCAATATATCCATTATAGTTACAAATAGGCTTTTGAAATATATAACCACAAAGTAACATAGATTTTTTAAAAAATATACACCATTTACATAAAAAATATTTTCTTTAACCATCGATCATAATTAATTGTACAGATCTATGATGGAATCGCTTTTCTGCACTTTAATATTCCTGCAAAATCTGACCTAGATGCAATGTCTCAAATATTCTCTTCTATTTTGCCTGTTAAAGAAAAAAAATACTGTTATTTGTAGTAAATTCCCTTTCCATATTTGAAAGCCCTTTGGATGATTCTTTGTTTCTGTATTTCAGATAAAATTTAACCATTCGCAATTCATTAACATTAATATTGTGTTCTAGATGCTTTCATAACGGTTCTCTATAAATAAATTTAAATACATTCTCCGAAGCTACACTTCCATTATCATGGTGTGTTTATACTCGAAAAGCATTGCGACTTATTGAAGCATCTTACAGAAAGGAAGATCCCGCTTAGTTTATTTTAAACAATCTTTTAAGTATTTTTTTTTTGCATTCCTCATTCATAAGTTTAACACATTTTCTCTCCTTAATATTTTGTGTAATTGACACCAAACAAAAGGAAGTGTGTTGTCCCCTCTTGCCTTCTATTGATTGTCGTCGTCGTTGTCGTCATCACATTACCATCAACATCACCATTATAATTGACATTTGGAGTTAATTACCGCTAAGTAGTAGCACTAGTATCAGTCCTGGAGATGTGTATGTTGTAGCTGTATTTATAACGGCTCACAGAAACGCAATTAAAATTTAATCAAGCCGTTGGATTGATTAGCTCATTATTCAGTATAACATATAACATTTTAATGTCAGTTCAAGTCGGAATAAACTCACAGACGCACACTGACACTCACATGCACGTATACCTACACATACACACACATATATTATACATATACGTATTATATATATACTTATATATATATATATATACACACACATATATATATATATTATACATATATGTTATAAAAAATATAACGTAAATATACATATACATAATACATATATATTGTATACACTATATATATATGTGTGTGTGTATGTATGTGTGTATATATATATATATATATACATATATACATATATATATATATACACACACACACATATATATATATACACCTATATACACTTATATTCTTTCCTACCCTAGCCACAAGGCTGGACATTTTGGGGGAGAGGCAAGTCGATTAGATCGACCCCAGTATATAAGTCCTACTTAATTTATCGACCTAAAAGGATGAAAGGCAAAGTGGACCTCGGACGAGTCTGAACTCAGAACGTAAAGACAGATGAAATGCTGCTAAGCATTTCGCCAGCATGCTAAAGTTTCTGCCAGCTCGCCGCCTTATATATACATATATATACATATGCATACACACAAACACGCACGCACACACACATATTCACACGCACATATGTATGTATTGTCGTATTATCTATATTGTTTATGGAACTCATCAAAGAAAAGTAACAACAATATTTTATCTTGAACATCTTTTATTGGATACTCCGAGCTATTTTTGTTTATGAGTCCTGTTACTCTGCAACAATCAGATCCTAAGATCCAGTCTTTAGGTGATACATCCGCCACAAAACTATTACATTACGCCATAAACAAGCCGAAGATGTAATAACATCTCACATTATCTCTTAATGAATAGAAGCTAGCCTAGTGATATGTTGCTGTCCTACAGCGTATAATGTTTAAATCTGTGGAAACATTATAATTGCTATAGAACTGACAAGCATTTCATTGACTTTTAGAGCTAAGTTCAAACACTTCAATGGATATTATTACTTGGGAATGAATGGAATGGCTTTCTTTACATAAATTTCTACATAACAACGTCTTGTGTAACCTGAAACGGTCTGATCCGTCATACGACAGAAGATTTGTGTATACACACACACACATACACACACATACACACATACACAAAAATACACGTACACACACATACACACATATACACACATATACACTCATACGTTCACATACACAGACACACACAGAGATATATTTATATATATTTGTACACACTTATCTATGCATATATAGACATATGTGTACACAAGCACACACTTACACATACACACGTGCATACAATGACGTATATATATATATATATATATATATAATATATATATACATATATATATACATGCATACATATATATATATATATATATATATATATATATATATATATATATACATATATATATACATGCATACATACATATATATATATATATATGTATGTATGCATGTATATATATATATATATATGTATATATATATTATATATATATATATATATTATATATATATATATATCTATATATATATATATATATCTATATATATATATATATATATATATATATATATATATATATGAATTGTACATATATATGAATAAGCGTGCCTTTGTGACTGTACGTCTGTGCATATGCACAAGCTTGTTAAGTCGAATGTTTAAAAAGGTCGTTTCGGAAAAACAGGGTTAATGATGCAATTTAGTCACGAGGAATTTTTGTCAATTATCCTTTTCCAAGTCTTGTGCAAAGGTCATAGGTTTTGAGTGAAAGTGGAGAAATGGTAACTGTATGGAAGCTTTATATGTGTATTATACCTGTATTTCAAAATGTTTTTGTTTTGACACGCGCTTTAACTCCGATTCTGGTTGCGAACTAGGTTTCGTGTACAAGAGTCTGTCTGTGGAATACTCCACCAGATGTAAGAAAATTCGTTTAGTCTGTTTGAAAATTCGTCGCATAATTGAAAATTCATGGTCGTAGAACCATACTAATGTTCAATTTGTTTTACGGAAGACGCAGAAAAAAGCCTTTTCACTAACATACCCGATTAAGAAAATTAAGCGTTTTCCTAAAGCCTTTCATTGAATGAGAACGGTTTTGGATATATTTATTGAGATCGTTACTCTATTGAAACGTAATCATTTCATACACTGATGCAACATACTACTTTCCGCTATAGGAGTGCTTTCTGTCAGAAAATTTATACTCTACACTGGTTTTCTCTTACAGTGCTACGATTATTCTACTGTCGAATGAACACACGGCTGGATGATACGTTTAATTTTTCAGACGAAGTCATGATAAATAAATAAAAAGTACATAAATATTTGTGAGAATTGTGTGTTTGATTGAATCTATACAAGTGATTACTTCATAGATCGTAGAAAATGATGGGTAAAGATTGATTCGGTGAGATTTGGACTACGAACATAAAATGATTTAGCGAAACATTGAAAGAGGTTTTGCCTTTCACTCTAAGAATTCTGCTTGTTGCCCCGTCTAATATGGAAGACCGCATCTCCGTGTTTATAAGTTCTTCTTTTTTTTTCTCTGTAAGCACTCCGTCGGTTACGACGACGAGGGTTCCGGTTGATCCGAATCAACGGAACAGCCTACTCGTGAAATTAACGTGTAAGTGGCTGAGCACTCCACAGATACTTGTACGCTTAACGCAGTTCTCGGGGATATTCAGCGTGACACAGAGAGTGACAATGCCGGCCCTTTGAAATACAGGTACAACAGAAACAGGAAGTAAGAGTGAGAGAAAGTTGTGGTGAAAGAGTACAGCAGGGATCACCACCATCCCTGCCGGAGCCTCGTGGAGCTTTTAGGTGTTTTCGCTCAATAAACACTTACAACGTCCGGTCTGGGAATCGAAACCGCGATCCTACGACCGCGAGTCCGCTGCCCTAACCACTGGGCCATTGCACCTCCACAGTGTTTCTAAGTACTACAATTACAATATTAGTAATACAGAAATACACGTCATTAATACATTCAAACATTATCTTCTGAAAATATTTCTAAATTATTGGCATCAAACGTCGTTGTTTTATAAGATGGAAATTCTTCCTGTAGTACATAAAAAAAAGATGGGCTCGGAGCATAATATGCATTACATATAGCTTACAACTGGTGTGTTAGTTTCAAACAGGGTTAACTTAGGACTCAATCCAAATCAACTACTTTCAGGTAATATAAAATGGCTACCTCACATTCTTCTAATTATACGTGTTATTGTTACTTATCTGTTTATATAATAACTGTTAATTTCCTCCTTGTTCTTATTGCACTGTTACACGCTGCCAAATAGTTCGTATCCTTACTTAGTACACAGCGAAATCAAGATCAGGCAGACGCAATAATATCATTGGAATTCTGGCTACTCAATTATCTGGTGGAGGAGTGGTAACTATGACTACGTTATGTAATGTGAGCTGTCGGTGTTTTTACGATAAACTTGTGTGTCACAGATATGTCTTTCTTATTTCCTTAGTCCAAACACTTAAAATTTCTGCTGCCTACACTTGCAGGAAAAAAAAACAACAACAAATTATTCATGATATTCGTTTGAATTTCTGTGGGTTGAGCAAATAATATAAGATTACTTTGTGAGTATAGTATTTGTTTATATTAAACAAAAAAGAAAACAGCCATTTCATAACATAATCAGTTTATATCACGTTGGCATCTTACTTTTACTCCTCTGCTAAATAAACCGAATTTGTTCTGCAAATATTCTTTGTAGACATACACTAAAGGTATCGTATTTACTTTCTTGGAGTTTGTTCTTGCAGATCTCTACAGGATGGAAACTGATATATGTATTTAATTCCTGGAATAAAGTTAATAATAACTTGAAGTTATATTTTATCTCTATTAATCTGGTCATCGAATTTCAGAAATGGATCTTAATTTTGTTTTTAAAAATATTTTAAAAAATCCAAACATTCATGTTTAAATCACCATGTAAAATTATTCAGATAATTATATCCAAGACGTGCATGATTTAACGTTCAAATGTGTTATTAGTGGGCTTGCAAAAAACTTTTCATTTGCATATATCCCACCTCCAATCGCATAATCACTGACGAATCTGTTATTTGATTGATTAATGACATCCATAACATAATTACACATATACGACTGATAGAGTTAATGTTCAGACATATGATTGAATGGTGATGTCATATTGATGGAAATAGATCACTTAGTTGAGTTTGTTTACAAGCCGTCGAACACAATTTATTGAGTTTTCAATACAACGTGGGAAGCGAAATGCGGAAATCTAGCTTGCCTGAAGCAGTAGTCAAGTGTAACATACTCCATAATCTAGCATTAGAAAAGAGAAATACGAAAAATATATTGCAAAATAGAATCCTACATAAATTAATAACAGAAATGATTGGATCTTCGTTGTTGAAGGAAGAGTATTTGATTAGGCATGGAAACAGTGGGGAGTGACTGACCAAGAACTAAACAAAGAAAACAAATGCCATGTTACCATCATTGTGGTTATTATATTTTCTTAGAAAATGACACAATATTCTTTAACAATTTGTCATTTTTAATCGTTTGACATTTGAATGGACATTTCTCGAGATTTTTCATTGAAAGATGGCAGTGTGTTTTTCAATTCAGAAAGAAACGAGAATAGAATTCTGAACTCCGCAAATGAATACATAAAATGAATACATACACACATACACACTCACAGATACACAGTGTGGCACATGTATATGCAAACATTAACATTGTGACACATGCGAATAAAGTACAACACATATACACAACCACTGACACGCATGCATACACAGAGGCGCGTGTACACGCAATTACACTTCTAGCAGAGTTATTAGAAAACGTCGGAAAAATTGCATCGTAACATTTGTAATGTGTTCTTTTGCGCTGCAAGTTCATATATGGCTGACACCAACTTTTGCTATTCATCTGTTTGAAGTAGTGAAGATGTACTTGTCGAAGACAATGCATTGTCGAGGCTTTGAGAACGTCTAACTGGATGTCACATGGTATTTTTCCTGCTCATTTGAATGTTCCAAACATGGGCCCTTGCTATATGTCCCCTTTCCCAATCTCAATACAAGATTCAAAAATTCTGGAAGTCGTTATGGGCTCTGCATTCCTTCGTGATGAATACACACACACACACACATACATATATATATATATATATATATATATTATATATATATATCACGTGATCACGTGATGTTGTTACACATCGCTGGTCACAATGCGTTCGCATTGTTTTAGCCTTCGAATAACTCCACCCCGCTGGTTAAGCGAGCAGGGCAACAGAAGAAAGAGTGGGAGAAAGATTGGTGAAAGAGTACAGCAGGGATCACCACCCCCTGGAGCGTCGTGGAGCTTTTAGGTGTTTTCGCTCAATAAACACACACAACGCCCGGTCAGGGAATCGAAACCGCGATCCTGCGACCGCGAGTCCGCTGCCCTAACCACTAGGCCATTGCGCCTCACACACACACGCGCACACACACACGCGCGCACACACACACACACACATACACACACACACACACACACACACAACACACACACACACACACACACACACACACACATATATATATATATATATAAATATGGTGGAGGCGCATGGCTTTGTGGTTAGGGTGTCAGCACCATGATCGTAATATTGTGGTTTCGAATCCTGGAACGGGTGACGCATTGTATTCTTGAGCAAAACACTTCATTTCACGTTGCTCCAGTCCACTCAGCTGGCAAAAATCAGTAACGCTGCGATGGACTGGCGTCCCGTCCAGCTGGGGAACACATACACCATTGAAACCGGGAAACCGGGCCCATGAAACTGGCTAGGCTTTAAAAGGGCGCATTTATATATATATATATATATGAGTTTGGCTGCTCTTTCTAGTGAGTCGAATGACCTATTAGGGCCATTCCTTATATTGTTGAATATATATATATACATGATGGACTCTTCTGTCGGTTTTCACAGTGTGAAGATATAAAGATCATACGACTTACACTTTCTTTGCCAGTTATAATTTTTATGTCGAATGTGACATTGACTCCCGCCGACGAATTGCTAAGAATCCCATATATGCTGCAGGTTTGAAGATTAAGGGTCAGTGCAGGTGGTATATTTGCAGCTGTTTCCTCATTGGCCTTGCGCCCCAATTTCCATTTTGTTCGCTTCGAAGATATTTGTTCAATGGTTACTCTTCAGCCTATCCTTATATCTGAGCCATGGTAGACAAGCATTACTGTACCCACTATCAAAAACTTCACGTGGTGTATATTTGGATAAAAACAAGGATTTTTAATGCTACAGGTCCGATAAATGATAGAAGGATTAGTAGGACTAGAGCTAGTTGAGATGATGCATTTTGCTCCAGAAACCAGAGCACCACACAATCCAGGAATCGAAGTCACGATTACAATGCGCGTACGGATGAGTGCGCATATAGACCCTATTTACGTTATGTTTCAACAGATAATAAACTGAACTTTTACCGTTTTCTCGTGTGAATCCCAGGAGGCTGAATTGCATATAAACGTATCCAGTGTCTGTACGTACATGTTCTCTAATGTCGAGAAAGTATATTTATAATTAAAGAAGCTGGAAAGTGTATAATGCAACCAATTGATTTTTCAGGGTTCGTCTGCCATAACATTGTAAATGAAAGCAAAAATCAATCAGTGCTCCTTATGTGTTCCTGATTATGTGCGTGAGTTGCTATTGTATATATGTGTCCGCGTGAATATATAAAACAACATAAATGAAAAAAACATGAACTGTTATTGTTCAGTGTGATGTTTTAATGGAAATCCCTTCTGATTTATTATCTTTAACCTGATCTATGATTCATCTCGTCCACTGAGATGTAACTAGCGTTAGCCAGTGTGTACGTGTCATGAGCACACACACATAGATACACACACACAATACATGCAGCCAGGCAAACACATAGAAAAATACATGCACAGTGATATGCATATGAGCCTATGTGCAGCGAAGTGGACGTTATATATATATAAGTGTGTGTGCGTGTATGCGTGCGCGCGTGCGTGCATGTGTATGTTTATATATATATATATAAACGGATGGCCTAGTGCTTAGGGCGTTGCACTCACGATTGCAATATCGTCGGTTCGATTCCCAGACTGGGCGTTGCATTGTGATCTCGAGGAAAACACTTCATTTCACGTTGCTCAGTGGTCATTTCAACGTCTGACATATGGCATTTGTTGCACCTATGCAGGTAATGTCCATCTGATAGAGGGTGTGTGGTAATGCATGCAGAAACATTTGCTCACTATAAACAATTTATCGGTGTGTTTGCTCAGTAAGAAATTTTCAAAACCTCATACGTCGTGTTACGATGGAAGATTCCATGGTATATATATATATATATATATATATATATATATATATGTATATATATGCATATATATATACATATATATATATACATATATGCATATATATATATAATATATACCTACGTACATTTATATATATATATATAAAGCTGAAGTTGTCTGTGTGTGGCAGGTTTGGTAGGCTTCAACTAACACTATCTCCTCCGAGACCCTGCGGCGCAAGTTGATCAAAATTGAGAGTATGATAGAAGAAGGCTTGTTCTTTATTCCGTAGAAGAAAGAATTCAAATCGGATCATGTTAAGACCAAAAAGCTGGGGTTTTTCTATGAAAATCCCTATTTTTTTACAATTTTTTGACTGATGTATCGCCATTTTTCCGTGTATTTCAACCAGAAAAATGTTCACTTAAAGAGAATAACAAGTACATAATGCAAAACTTTTACTTTTCAAAATTCCAATTCTAAGCGTCGAACAGAAAACAACCCGAGCAACGCCGTGCAATACTGCTGGTATATATATATACATAAATATATATATATATAATATATAATATATATATATATAATATATATATATATATATATATATATATATATATTATATATATATATATATATTACGGAGATGTACTCGCATAGCAAGTGATTTGATCTGAGATTGTGTGCTGAAACGAAAACAATTGCAGCGTGGAAGGTGTTTGTAAGCCATTTAAGAAACACACAAAAGCCGTTTGATTCACTTCAACATATAAGTTTAATTTGTCAAAATATTTTCGTCGCTAATATCCGCGACCTGTTCACTGACAAAAATCCGTGCTTACAACACCTTCCACGCTGCAATTGTATATATATATATATATATATATATATATATATATATATATATATAGATAGATAGATAGATAGATAGATAGATAGATAGATAGATAGATAGATAGATATGCAAATGTAAATGTATATATGCGTATATCTATCTATCCATCCATACACACGCATATATATGTATGTATAGACAGGCACATGGATGAACAGACATACAGACAGTCAGACACACAGACAAACAGATACATACATACATACATAGATAATAGATAGGCAGACAGGTATAGGTTTACATGAAAACGCATTTTCCTTGGGACGTACGGTACTAGATTAAAGCTGGTGTGTATCTTAGTATACGTGAGCGCGAACGACAGAGTTTAATATATATTTGAACTATGACTTTTGATATTGATATTTGAAATACCATTATTTCACCTCTTTGTTTTACTTGAATAAATAATTTCCATGACGTTTGTTCCATAACTTTCAGAACTTCATTTTCATATTAAACGTTATAATGGCGCGTAGATTGCATATTCATCATTCACACGCAAAAATGTATTTAAAACTGGAAAGCAACAAATCATGGTCTTATTATGATGTACTTTATATTTTTACATGTGGTTTGTCAGTGTTCTTAAATTATATTTTTACATATGTCTGTGTTCTTAAATTTATGGAATCCATTTCGTTATTATTTAAGTCTCCATACATTTTCCTCGCATTTTCGACTTGCAAATTCCCTTTACAACAAGAAGCCTTTACAAATCTTTATAATGCAGACAATAAAATTCGATAAAAAAATACGGAACTGCACAACAATGGTGGAGAATATCCATGCAAGCTCATGTGGTTATGATAAATTATCTTCCATTAGACGTCTTCAATATCAATCATGGAACAATGGCCAAAAATAGAATACGTACTGGTTAAAATCAAAAATTGAAGTATTTAACAAATACAGACTTCCGAAACAATTGACACTTCAGGAATTGAAAGCTTTTACGACGTACTAAACGCTAGCGATAGACGAGTGCAAATGCAAGAAAATAAACAAGAATACTGTAAATTATTGTTTTTAGTACCTGTCTGAATAATATCTATGTACATCAGATATATAATTAATTTTATCTGAAACTTTTAAAGACAGCTGAATTTAATGAATTTGGTTTGTGCTTAATTTGGTTCATATTATAATTAACTTAATACTACTTCTATACACCGGAATTCTAATTCACAATGTTCCTTGAGATTTCAAACTGTTCTGTATTTTTATATCAGGTGAATGCATCAGTAAGAAGAGAGTTTTGGAAGTCGGTTTTGTAGCATGAGATGAAATAAATACTCACCTTTTTCCCTATTAGATTCCTGTTGCGAGGTTTATTTGAAAGAGCCAAAACAGATCATGTTCAGAGTACAAATGAATAATTATTGATGTTCACGCTTGAATAAGAAGAGCGATATGTTAAGTAAACATATTATGAATAATTTAAAATACTAAGTGATATTCAGAATATTGATATTCGATATGATACATCAAATATGAGAAAATTGCTTATAGAAGCATGATTATAAGGAATTAGTTTAGGCAGATAATACATGAAATATAATAAAAAAATTCAGTAAAACTCTCCAAAGAATTTTTATAGGGTAAAGCATTAGACATTACATTAATACGTATTAAACTATTTGTCAAATTTAAAACTCTGTTGAGATCAAATTCACATCAAATTCTAATTTGATGATCAGATTCTAATTTGATGGTATTAATTGTAAATGAAACGAAGACAGCGGGCTGGCAGAATAGTTAGCACGCCAGGCAAAATCCTTTGCGGTATTTCCACTGTCCTTACGTTCTGAATTCAAATTCCACCGAGGTTGATTTTGCCTTTCATCAATGAAATAAGTCGATGAAATAAGTACCAGTTGAGTAGTGGGGGCGGTGTAATCAGCTAGTTTCCTCTCCCAAGTTACAAGTCTTGTGACTGTAGTAGAATTGATTACTAGTAAATGAAACATATTTTAACTCAGTGGTTCTCAAATTAAGCGGTATTACCCCTTCCTAAGAGCGGTAGAAGGTTCCAAGCGGGCGTTGAATATGGCACTATTTTTTTCAATTCAGTAACCTATTATCGCCCGAAGTGGGGCGATAATAGGTTAGCGGTTTAGAAAGAGGTCTATGTTTGTGATGGTTTGTTGCGGTGTGGCGGTAGGAATGTGGCCTGGGTGTCAAGGGAGCGGCAGCCTGAAAAAACTTGGGAACCACTGTTTTATTTCCTAACAAAATATCCGTTCGTCGTAAAACCAAATTAATCTATTGAAGATGTATCTCTTTACTTGATGGAAAGAAATTTGACCCGACTAAGAAAGTTTCTCTTTGTGTCGATTTGTGACTGTGTGTTTTATTAATTGTCAGATTTTGCAAAGTTATATTTTTTTTTACTTTTTCAATAAAATAAATTTTAATTGAACAGTGGATTTGAAAACTTATTATGCATAAGCAGGGGACACATGCTGGATTGCCTCGTACTTATATGTTTAATCTAGGCGCACCTGTTGATGAAGACTTCGCCTAGCAAATTATTTTCTTTGATCAAAACGTCAGAAACCATGGTCCAGGAGATAGATGGTAAATGTTTCCATTTTTTATTCCCTTCGAAGTTTTTCCCTCATAGTGTTTTGGATTTTGGCTGTTCCTTCTAGCGTGCCAGAAATATTGTGACGGATACCGCTTATGTGCTTAAATGTACACTATACACACACACACACACACACATATATATATATATAATCAAGATACCTTTGGCCTTAACAGTAGCCTGCGGTACACATCTCACTTGGATATTTTTCACTGCCGAGGTTTCACTCGCTATGAAATATATATAGTCGAGGTTTTATCTACTCTATTCTTTAAATCTTGAATTTTAATTCGCATACCTGGCAACCCCGGTTGCGAACCGTCAATTAATAAATACATTTTTTTTCAGCTCATCGTACTTCGATACGCGAAGAATTCACAACCAACCGCATCAATAAGCGGTTCCTCAAATTTGTTTTTTGATAAATTCTACGGATTGCTTAAAGCTAACTTCCTTCCTACAGCTCGATCTTTGGATCTTACCATTACCCATCTATCTATATTTTATATATGTATATATATGTGTGTGTGCATATATATATATATATATATCATGTCTCTCTCTATCTCTATCTCTCTCGTCATATATATATATATATATATATATATATATATATATATTATATATATATATATATATATATATATATATATATATATAAAACTATGTAGGTAGGTATCATTCTATCACACACGACCTTGACGTGCATGGCATTAAGATATATGTTGTGGGGATTTATCGCATCGTTTCATAATAGAAAGTGAAAATAACGCAAGCAACATCATTTTACATGCAGGTAAGTATGAGATATATTGTTTGGATGATCACTGATTCAACATAAATAGTTTTTTCCTGTTTATATTTGATTAGCAATGGGTTAATATAATAGTCTAACCGTTAAACAGATCGCCGTATTTGAAGCATATCTATCGCATAATATATATCGTTCGTGGTTTTTAAAGGGTAAAAGACTAAATCCAAGAAGACAATTCTTCGGGATTGATATATTTCTGAGAGAAATTGATACATAATGTCTTTTCAACTGACTGACAAATGAAAGAAGAAATATCTTCTGACCTTTTCAACTGTCTGCCAATGTTACTATCATGTTGCCTATTTTCAGGATATATATATATATATGTGTGTGTGTGTGTATATAATATATAATATATATATATATAATATATAATATATTATATACATATATGCATATATCTATATATCTATATATATATCCATATATATATATATATATATAATATATATATATATATATCCTGCAAATATCTAAACGTACAAAAAATCTACATATGTGCGTACAAAAATATGAATATCGATATATAAATATAAATGAATACACGTATACATACATATATATATATATGTATATATATATAGATATATAATATATATATATATATATATGTTGTCTATATATATATGATATACATATATATAATATATATATATATATCTATATATTATCCATATATCCTGCAAATATCTAAACGCACAAAAAAATCTACATACTTATGTGCGTACAAAAATATAAATATAAATAAATACACGGATACATACATATAATATATATATATATATATTATATATATATATATATATATATATATATATATAAATTGATGGTTGTTGCCAACTTAACGTGGCAGTCCCAAGAAAGGGAAGATTTCTACTGCTATTTAGCCCCAAGAAACACTGTTTCTAGTTGGCTACGTGACACAAGCGCTCTGTGTCCTCGAGTTTTCAAACAGGGGAGATAAGCACCTCCACCCAACAAAGCTATCATACTCCGAGTTGTAGTATATAAACCGTTAGAATTTCAGTAGATACGTGAGGTGAAAATATTTAACTATTTCTCATTCTCAGCATTACAGTCATTTGCATCATTCAAAATAATAGTTATTATTCCCATGTGTGCACTAGTATGCATGCTAGACATTATAAAATAATTCGATATTCGTACTAATTTGTACGTATGCAAATATATTGTATAATGCATAACATGCACGTAATAATTTCATAGACACTGAAATTATTATTACATGTGGTGTCTGCGAATCGCCTGTTATACATAGCAAAACAAGTGTTAAATAACCTATCACCAGTATATTTGACGTGCAGAAACCTTCATTTAACTACCAAAAACTCCAGATAAATATACACATAACTGAAAGCAGGCTGGAGAAAAAGTATAAAAAAGACCTCAGGTCTCGGCATTTCAAGCATGCTTGAGTTAGGTCGTTTTTGCCCTTTTTCCCTTATTAAAAAATATATATGTATATTATTATTGATTTAACGTATAAATTACGTATAAATTTTGATAGCATGCTGACTACCTGATACAAATCATTAACGTGTTTTAATCATTCTAGTTTATATATATATATATAAATATATATGTATATATGTATTCATATATATATATTAAATATATATGTATATATATATACATATATATATATATATATATATATGTGTGTGTGTGTGCGTGTGTGTGTGTGTGTATCCCTGGATTACTAAATTTTTGTCGAGAAAGCCCCAGTACGAATCGAAATCAGGATGAAATCAGGTGAAATGTTTCCTTAACAATAGCTGCACGTAATTTATCTGTAAACTGTTGCTACTGCTAGGATTTTTGTTGTTGTGGTTGTCTTCTTCTTCTTCTTCTTCTTCGTCTTCTTCTTCTCATTTTTCTTCTTCACCAAATGGATTGGTAATATTGAAATAAAAGAGACTTACGTGGAGGTTAAGTGCATTGAGATCTCAAAGAAGATACATAAAAGAAATATAAATAACAACTGAAGCATATTATATGCGTAAGAACTTTTGAAATTTGAGAAATTACTATAAAACATGCAACGTTGTCGAAGAGTATGGTGTAATAAAACTGAAAGATGAAACCGGAGAACAAAGCCTAATAGATGTGAAGAAAGAAGAAACTTTATTTGCTGCCGAAAAGTAATTTAGAAATTTAAAAAAATATATTTTAACTTGAATATTACTAGACTCGCTGTTTTATGGCTTCCATTGAAATTATTGTTACGTATATTGATGTATCCTATATTTATCTCACCCGTATTAAACCTGCTAAATAAATCATCGTATAATATAAAACGATGATAAGATGATTGTAATTATGCTGCTACTGATGATGGTTAGGATGAAGGTGATTATGCGAATGATGATATAAGGTATATTATTTTAGAGATAAATTGAACACAAGGTGAAAAGGAAAGAGAATATAAGACTGCAATGATTTTGAATAACTGAAAAAGAACGACGTGAATTTTGAAATATTCTACCGATAATGAATGTCACATATTTTGCACTTAGAACCTTAGGCAACCAAATTCACATACAAAATTGTTTACGAAGCGTGAAGTATTCAAAGAAAAAAGAAAGTATATTATTTTGGTTGGTAGAATTCGTAGCTAGAGAGACAAGGTTTCCCAGGGACCACTTCCAAGCGATTTCACTTAAAACAATAAGTTGTTCAAAACCCGGTGAAAAGTACCAGTTTTCTCAAAACCAATCATGTGACCAGCTGGAAATAAAGGACAGTAGCACGCCGAAAATGTATACTAGTTTCTTAATAAAAGGCGATTCGCAGAAAACTATGCTGGTTTGAGAAGTGGTTTGGTCTTCAGTACCAATACTCTTGTGTAAGTCATCCGCTAAAACAATATCTATTATTAAATATGGCATCAACTCAAACGTAGTTCTCTGATCTCACACACAAACACGCACATTTTCTCTCTTTCTCTCCATGGTCTCATCACCCCCATCACTCTCTCTCTCTGTCTTCTGTCTCTCTCTCTGTTTCTCTCTCACTCTCTCTGACTATATATATAGATATGTTTATATATATATATATATATATATATATTATATATATATATATAAATGTCTGAAAGCTTTTAGAGCCTTGGATTTTTTATGTCATTCTGTTAATTATATTATAATATATATATATATATATTATATATATATATATATACGTAAAGTATAATAGCCATCGTAATATGGCTAACCATAAGGGTGGGTGTTACTGTAGCTTTAGCCCCAGAGATCATCGTCTCCTGGGGCTAAAAGCTACAGTAACACCCACCCTTAGTGGTTAGCCATATTGAGATGTCTATTATACTTTACGTTGTCGAGCAGTTACTGTTTACATCTCGTTCAGAGATTTATTATTGCTATATATATATATATATATATATACACATACTATAAAACAAACATATATGTCACTATGTGGAGAGAGACATGCATGAACACACATAAGCACACACAGACACAAAGACACACTCGCACACACAAACACACATATAATTTTACTACTTCCACTAACAGTAATACGAAGAGGTAGACGATGTCAAATGCGAAGATGAAGGAGAAGATGAGGAAAAGAAAAGAAATGGCCGACTTTACGCACGAGGAAATCGAAGACAAAAAATGAACTAGAATGTCTATGGCAAGGAATTGTCAGAATTGTTACAGAATCGTTAGAATTGTTAGACTCATTATTTGCTGCTCAGCGTGATTTGCTCTGTGTCTTTTCTAAGTTGAGTTCGAATCCGGCTGGGGGTAATGTTGCTACTTATCATTTCTGAGAGAGCTAGCAGTTATGCTAGGCTTTCAAGCAACATATCTTGCGATATGTATTTGTGTTGTGTAATTAAATTCTGCACCATGTTCTACCTTAGATACGCGTCGGTGCAGTGTTTAGTGGAGACTTACATGCATCGGCAAATGTCAGCATTTCAAGGATAATCTCGGCCAGGTATACACTTAGAAGAGCAGATGCAGGGGCATTTTTCGCCGATAGAGATCTTTTACAATATGAAAAGTTTTGTAAGGCGGTGAGCTGGCAGAAACGTTAGCACGCCGAGTGAAATCCTTAGAAGTATTTCGTCTGCCGCTACGTTCTGAGTTCAAATTCCGCCGAGGTCGACTTTCCCTTTCATCCTTTCGGGGTCGATGAATTAAGGACCAGTTACGCACTGGGGTCGATATAATCGACTTAATCCGTTTGTCCTCTGTGTTTAGCTCCTTGTGGGTAGTAAAGAAATAGGTATTTCCTCTGTCTTCACGATGTGAGTTCAAATTCCACCCAGGTTGACTTTGCCTTTCATCCCCTTCCTCCAAAATTTCGTGTCCTGTGCCTAGAGTAGAAAAGAACATGAAAACAGTTGTATTGAATGAATATGATATTCACTAAGAATATGATGAGATTTTATCCTTTTGTCTTCTACTTGTTTCAGTCACCGGATTCATGCCATTCTTGGATGCCGCCTTGAAAAGCTTCGTCGAAAAATCGAACTCGGTATATGTATCAAGTCTGCTAATGATTCTTTAAGTATTTTTTGCTAAACCGATGCAGTTAGGACGCTGTGCAAAAGCCAACATTTCTTGTCAAACGGATATACACAAACATACGAACACGTACACAGACATGCACATATGCTTATACTTACACACACACCAGATACATATGTGTATATTTATATATCTATCTATTAAACGCTCTCTCGATCTCCATCTCTCGCTCTCTCTTTCTCTACACACACACAAATACATATATACATATATATGTATATATATATAATATATATATATTATATATATAATATATATAATATATATACATACACATACACACATTCATACCTACATACATACATACATACATGCATCCATACATGCATACATACATACATTCATACATACATACATACATAACAGTTGTTGAGTGTCCCAGCCCGATGCTTGATGTGTCGAAACAATTGTCGTGATTAATTATAATTCTCGTACATTCCATCATCCGCCTTTCATTGCCATATATATATATGTGTGTGTGCGTGTGTGTTTGTGTGTGTGTATGTATATATATATATATATATATATATTATATATATATATAGATATATATATATATATATATATATACGTGTGTGTGTATATGTATGTATATATATATATATAATAAGGACAGAACGCTTACCAGCTGTTTGCGTATACGAAACTCACACGCTAGTCATTGCTCGTCCACGGGATAGAATAGTTTACTCTAGGTCGAGATTTCAAGGTCTACTAGACAGACCCTTGAAACGAATTGGTAGCAGAACGAGGAACTTAACCGTGTAGCCTTGTTTTGTAGGGAACCCGGTGCCAGGTGTGCACATTTAAGCCCTAACGAGTGGTCATCATGGAATAACGGAGGTCTTATATGATATGATAAACAAACGTATCGGAATACGTCTACGTTGTTGACGACGATGATGATGGTGATAATGATGATGATGACGATGATGTAGAATCAGATAATCTGAAATGCAATTATGAAGGGCAGGAGGTAAAGAAGAAGGATCAGAATACATTGCAAATACTTTGATAATAATGCTCCTCATCAAGATACGGGGAAGAAATACGTGGATGCGATGATGAAGTGAATATTGGTTATTTAAGATTTTGCATCAAGCTTGATACGTAATTTATTTTAGCAGCAATAAATTCTGACATGTTTTACTCGAATATTAAATGAGCTAGTTTGGTTTATGTTGAATTATGATTTTCCTACATTCCATCTCTCTATTCATATATCTTAGCATCTATGTTTGTTTGTCTCTATTTGAACGTCCCTTTCAATATATGGAGATACAGGATATATATATAATATATATATGATTATATATATATATATATATGTGGGGTGTGTGTGTATGTATGTATGTATGTATGTATGTATGTATGTATGTATGTAAGTATATGTGTGTATGCGTGTGTGTTGGGTGTGTGTGGTGTGTATATATATATATTTATATATATATATACACGTATATATATATATACACGTATTATAATATATTTTTCTAACCTAGTTACAAGCCCATTATTATTATATATATATATATGTGTGGTGTGTGTGTGTGTGTGTGTGTGTGTGTGTATCTGATGTGCGCACTATTAGTAGTATTAGATTTTTACAAAACCGTTTATCATCTGTATAACATACTGAATGTAAATTTATCCTACCTTGGAAATTGATTCGGCTATTAGTCCAAAGATAATATCTCTAATGTCGGTACTGCCTTTAAAAACACAAAATATTCCGCAAGCAGACGAAAATCATCCCAGCTGCGGTCAGTGAAAATACTTGATAGATTTCCGCCTCTCTGGGCACTTTCAGCATAAGTTATTCCCAGCAATCTATATATGTTATAACTTATCCATAAAACAGCCATTTTCTGTATGATACATACACTGCTATTTGAAAATAATACAGCTTCGGTTGCACATAACGAAATATTCATTCAGCCAGGTTGCTACTGCGAAACCAATGACTGATTATGCACTGTTTTCAAATATATCGGTAATAAAAAAAAATATTTCGACAGAGCATGCTGGTTGGTAATAAACGTTATTGAAAATGCCCAATGAGGCAGAAATTCATCTAACACTCTTCCTGGCTGCTTCTGGAGCGATTTTCGTCCCAATCTGATATACTTTTTTTAAAGATATACGCATACATATACATAGATCTACACATATACTAATACACATCCTCATGCGCGCACACACACATTCACACATACATACACACCACACACACACACACACACACAAGCATATACACGTATACTGAGTTGTTAAACAAAGTATGTACATAACAGTTATTATAACTGAACAAGTAACTTAGTAAATCTTTACGTATTTACTTTAGATATGAGACAGACGTTGCTATTATAACACAGACACATATACACTCATGCACATACAAACATGCTTATACACGCATACACACATGCATATATAAGCATACGTTTATACACTGACACATATCCATGCCCTCACGTAGAAATATACGCCCGCATACAAATGTATGTAATATGTTTACAGCGTATCTTGCAATTATAATACATAAACAGATTCATATTTGTGTAAATGTACTCACGTGACATGTGTGTGCATGTGTGTGCATGTGTGGGTGTAGGTTGCAATGTAGGTATATTCATGTAATGTAAGCATATTTACATTTCTGTCTTTTACTCTTGTGATTTTCATGTAATTTGATAAAGTTTCGTTTGTTTGTGTAAATGCTATGCATTTTTAGCAGGAACGATTTGAATGTGACTACAGATTTAATACAAAAAATTGTGTTTGATATGGTCGATTAAATACGTGAATGTGATGTCCTACAATAAATATCGTGAAATTGCTGAAGACAGCTACGTAACTATGTACGTATGTATGTATGCGTATATCTATCTATCTATCTATCTATCTATATATCTATCTATCTATCTATCTATCTATCTATCTATCTATATCTATCTATCTATCTATCTATCTATCTATTTATCTGTCTACCAATCTAATGATTTATCTGAGAGTTCTCTGTAAACGGCGAGCACCTCTTAATCCTAAGTATTGTTTCGGTTACCTGTGTTCGTCTGAATAGAATGACGAATTCCATTCCGTAGCTGCTTATCGTGTACCTTTAAAGAAAAAGGCTTGTGTCATTTCTAGAAATATTTTAAGAATAATACCTCAAGAAACGATTAATTTCGACTGAATTTTTGGGATATATTGTGTTGCATCCCGTTGGAGAAACGAAAGCAAGAAAAATAATTTGACTGATGTTAATTATATATGATCCCTATAGTATGCATGAGCAATTGTCTCGTTTGGATATTTTACTGAAGAGCTTTCTCTTTTATTGTTAGGATAATTATTACCCATGTAGCTGCTATGATTTTCCAACTATCTCATGCTTTCTGTTTCTTATATGTCCCTGAGGTTTCAACTAACTAGAGCATTATAATTCATATTAAGTGGTAAAACCTGTAGATGACAGCGACGTTTCGTTGACAGTTTTATACTTGTAGCAACATCGGTTCTCCATTGAAAATATTTTAATCTCATAAAGTTATTGCTGACAGTACTTCAATTTCATAAGGTTAGTGCCCTACAAGGAAATTATTTTGTGGCTGTTGTGGGGGCGACCTGGGTATTCTTCAATTAAAAAACAAAGGTATTATATTAACATAAGTAAAATCATAATAAAAACAAAAAAAAAACGGATTTTCCAGGGTTAAGAGAGGGAAAACTAAAGAGAGGGGTAATTCCATGAGATTGGCAGGAAAATAAGAAATCGGGGAATGTGAAAGGGGAAATAAGAAATATATATATACAAACTGTAATGATACAGGACACTGAGGAATATATCTTATGAATAAGAGGAATAACAGGTAAACACAATAAGATATTCTGATACATAAAAAAGAGAAAGACAGTGAGGTGGTGGGAGTAATGACAACAAAAAGACTAGAAAAAAAACTTAATATTTTCAACGTTGTTTTCGTTTATGTGAACAGAACATGATTATAAAATTAACTCGTAATTTTTAATATTGAAAACAACTAGTAATGGCGGGTCATGATGCAAATTTATTCTCTGTGTGTTTAATATCAGACAAAAGGCCGATAACATTATAATTGGGAGATTATCTTCGCCCAGTTTGCATTCGACGGTTGATTTCTGTAGTACTTTTGAGTATATTTTGGCGATTTAAATAAGTTTTGACTGTTATTTTGAGGAGGTAAACATTCTTAGTATGTCCTTTGATTAACGAAATATATGGTGTGTGTGTGTGTGTGTGTGTGTCTGTGTGTGCGATTGGTGGTGTGGTGTTGACAATTGGAGTTGATGTAATTGACTAACACACTTTCTCCGAAATTGCAGGCCTTGTGCCAAAATTTCAAATCGGTACTTGATGTTTGGTGAAGGCGTCGAGCTTACAAAGTCTTTCACTCGTCGGGAAAAAAATACTTCGCTGCATTTCGTCCGTTATTACGTTCCGAGTTCAAAATCTAACAAGGTCGACTTTGCCTTTTAACTCTTCCAGTATATGGGGCGATGAAATAAATACCAGTTGAACACTGAGATCCGTGTTCAATTGACTTATCCCCATCCCCGAATTTACTGTCAGTGTGCCAAAATTTGAAATCAGAATTAGATACTCGGCAATAAGTAACAATGTAAACAACTTTTGATGAATGAGAGGAAACGAAGCAAGCATGAAAAACTGCAATGAATTTTTGTTTTTAGAATTATGTTCTAGCAATAATTTCTAGTATTCAGTTTCATTCGTATGTTATAACACGTATATCGTATTTAGATCAAATATGTGAATATATGTATATGGATGTTTATGCGTATTTTTTTTCTGTTTACAATGTTTCGGGTTTCATGTACAGAAACGTATATATGTGGAGATGCCTGTCCCTAAACTGAGGTTTATTTGCACATACATACAGTAATATATGTGCGTCCGTCTGTGTGAAACGTGCAGTCAACGAACTATATGATAATACATGAATATCTATCTATCTATCTATCTATCTATCTATCTATCTATCTATCTATATCTATCTATCTATCTATCTATATATATATATATATATACTATATTATATATATATATATATAATATATATATCTGTAGGTATATATTGGGATATATATATAATATATATATATGTATGTGTGTATATGATGAATATATATATGTATATATATATATATATAATATATATATATATAATTTCATATGTCATTGAACTCTCAAGGTAACATGTTCCCTCTCCCTTTCTTGTTTTTTTCTCACGTCATATATATATTATATATATATATTACGGCATATATATATTAGAGAGAGAGAGAGAGAAAGAGAGAAAGGGAAAGAGATGGTTGATTGATTAGCATAGAATCTAATACTCCTAGAATAACATATATGCACTTCGTTAATTTCAGATTGATACGTTTTTCGATGCGTTTTAAATCAATTACAATCTATACGCATGCAATTTATTACGATGTTCAAAATAGTGTACGCTCAAACATAAGCACACATTTATATATGTGGGTGTATGCATGTGTATATATTGCACACACACACACACACCATATATTTCGTTAATCAAAGGACATACTAAGAATGTCTACCTATTTCTTTATTACCCACATGGGACTAAACACAGAGGGGACAAACAAGGACAGACATAGGTATTAAGTCGATTATATCGACCCCAGTGCCTAACTGGTACTTAATTTATCGACCCCGAAAGGATGAAAGGCAAAGTCGACCTCGGCGGAATTTGAACTCACAACGTAACGGCAGACGAAATACCGCTAAGCAATTCGCCCGGTGTGCTCACGTTTCTGCCAGCTCGCCGCCTTGTAAGAATGTCTACTAAGAATGTCTACCTCCTCAAAATAACAGTCAAAACTTATTTAAATCGCCAAAATATACTGAAAATTACTACAGAAACCAACCGTCGAAGGCAAACGGGCGAAGATAATCTCCAATATAGATTTAAGTATGTGGTCTCACGTGCATCGCATTCTACACTGGCAAAAATAGACCCAGCTTCTTCCGCACGCGTTATCATGATAGAGGCTCTCACGCCGTCGTCTTGAAGTCTGTTCTGCAACGGATTCGTTTTGCGCCGAAATCATCGCAGCCACCAGTGTGAGAATAATTTCAATACGGAGCAAATGACTCACGAGAAAAAATAATTCACATAAAGAACATCTTTCACCTGCGCTGCCTCCGGAAAATCCTCCGCATCAAATGGCAGAATCATATCCCCAACAAAGATGTCCCCAAGCAAGCAGGAATACCAAGCATGTTTGCACTCCTCACACAAAGGCGTATGAGATGGCTTGGCCATGTTAGCCGTATGAAAGAAGGCAGAATCCCCAAGGACATATGCTACGGAGAGCTAGCTAGGGGTAATAGGTCTGTGAGAAGACCGTTCTTACGTTACAAGGATGTTTGCAAAAGGGACGTGAAGGCCTGCAACATCAATATCAGCAGTTTGGAGGCGGTTGCCGGCAACCGTGGAGATTGGTGACGTACCGTAAAAGAGGGAATACAAAGGAGTGACAGAGAGAGAGAGGAGAAATGGAAAGACAGGAAAAGACGTCAACAAGAAACTATGACATTACGACCAGCCAGGAACGGTCTTCGCTACATTTGTGGTATGGTACCTGCCAGAGGGAGTGTTTGTCCAGGATAGGACTACACAGCCACAGCAGGAAATGTATCAGGACATGAAATGTAAAAGCCGGACTAGACTATTTTATGCGCAACTCCATTGTCTCCCGAGACAAAAAGGATGCCAACCAACCAACCAATATATATATATAGTTAATCCAAACATGAAAGCACAAAAAACACACATATATATATATCTTGAGTAGCGTAGGTTCGAAACATATAAAACTTTCTCAACTTCCCGAGCGTCAAACTAATACACGTTTGTTGTTTATACACTTGTCTTCGTCTTTTGTTTCTTTGTAAATTCCAATATATATATATATAATATAATATATACTATATATATATATAGATATATATATATATATATATAAAGGGAAAGTTTACGAAATAAACAAAAGACGAAGGCAGGTGGTGTACAAACAAACAGATGTTAGTATAAGCGCTCAGGAATAGAAAAAAGTATTTTACGTTTCGAGCCTACGCTCTTCTACAGAAAGATACACAGAAAAAAAACAAGGAGAGAAAAAATGTGTGTAGTAGCTAACGATCTATCATGGCGTCTAAACATAATTATAATTAGGGTTCAACAGAAAAATTGCTTCAACATATTCCGAAATTTAGAAATAGCAGTTAAATACTATCCCACTACAATCAGATATCTTCCAAATAGCAATACTCTCAACTCAAGCAGATATATATGTATATACATATATATATGTGACCTCGTGAGTACCGCTGCCGATTTTTTTCCTCTGCCTTCCATTCTCGGGATTCTTTCCTTCTCCTATGTTTCGACGAAGAGCTCCGCTCGAAACGTTAAACCCTCCTTCTTCATTCTTTCCTGAGCGCCAATAATACTTTATTTGTTCACGTCCTCGCGTTGCTGTGTTTTTTTTTGTGTTTTCTTGTTTGGATTAACTATATATATATATATATATATATATATATATATATATATATATAATATATATATATGTATATATATATATATATATATATATATATATATATATATATAATATATGTATATGTATATATGTATGTATGTATGTATATGTATATATATATATATACATAGGTATTATAGATATTATAAAATTATGATTCCGTTATACTAGGTGTTTCCATAATTTTGTCCAACCTCTGCATATGCATGAGTTTTGCTGAGTAGTAAGACGTGTTCTTCCCAACTACATGGTTCCAGCTTTAGTCCAACTTCGTGATAACTAATATATACCAAAGCTGACGAGTCTATGTGAGAGAAATATTGAAAGTGCGTCACAATGTATGTGTGTGTGTGTGTGTGTGCAATTATATGTATATATATATATATTTATATACATACATACATATATATATATGTGTGCATATGTAGGTGGTCTGATCAGTAATTATCCGGTCTGTTGCCATAATAACGAAGCGAAAGCACGCAGAAGGAAGCCATTTGGCTCAGATTTACCGTGAATTCTGTTGTGCATGCGCACTATCTTGTAATGCCCCAGCCCGCTTTGGCTGTTTACAGCAGTGCTTTGCAGAAAGGTGTGTAGCGTGAGATCATCGCATTAACGATGACAGAGAAAATTGAGCAGAGGATCTGCATAAAATTTGGCCAAAACCTGCTCAGGGATCAACACAAATTTTTCAAAAAGTTTTCATCCTTCTCGACACAATCACGGATATCTTGTGCAAGTGAAACCGGCGTGAATGTTTGGTCAACTGAAAGTGTGTGTATATATATATATATATATATATATGTAAACAGTGATAGGTTAATTGTCGCCATGTTATTTATAATTAGTTTCGTGCATGCGCATCGTCTGTTTTTGATTCTTTCAACTACACAGTATTGTAGAGTCAGTCGGTCACCGTCTATGAGAAATACAGCACCATGACGCGATTCAGTCAGTCAGAAATTTGGAAACGACATCCTGTACTGCTTGGCATTCTCGACTGAAGCTTCAATACGAACATTTCAGAGTGTTTGTGTGTCAATATGAGGACCGCTCAATTTGAGGACATGTACCGAGAATGAAAAAAATCAAACATCCAATAAACATCATGGTGTTTGGAGTGGGCACTGGTGGTGAAGACGTTATATCTTAATTCCTCTTCCAGCACGGCCTCAAACTCAACAGGGAGGCCTACATTAAGTATAGTGGGGAGTTATTGCTACTCTGCGTCAAGAGTGTGGCTGCTGGAATACCCTATATCTTACCACAGAGGCAAGAGTTTCCAGTCAATTTCAACAACCAAATCCCCTCAAACATCTGGCCACTTAACTCCCCAGACTGCAGCTACCTTGATTATTATGTTTGGGGCACAGCTGAGCAAGTGACCCACAAAATTCCTTGTAACACCAAAGATGAACTGAAGGCAAGGATTATGACAACTTTCACCAACTTAATGAGACGGTCCAGAAGAGTTGCAGGATATTCCGAAGTTGTCTGGAAGCCGTGGTAGAAGCGAATGGTGATTATATTGAATAACCTTTCTCTTTGTTATTTCAAGATATTTTATGTAATTTAGGCGTCAGTGTATTCACCACAACCTCTGTGAGCGCGTGTGTGTGTATACATATACATTTAATATGTCTATATATATATATTATATATATATATATATACACATATTTAAATGTATATATATGTATATGTATATAATATAATATATATATATATTATATATATAACTACATGCGTGTGTGTATTTCATGTCATAAATATATATGCATATATATATATATTATATATAATATATTTATATATATATATTGTATACGTACATACACACATATATGTATTTAAATGTAAATATCTATGTATATATATACTTATATATGCATATATATACGCATACATATACATATGCTTACGCACAAATACACAAACATACACACATCTGCTTCCGTTTCTACATACTTCACTAATTCTGCGGACGTCAAAGCATTATTGAAAAGACTGTATAAGATACAGATAAATTTATTAAACCTATTCTGTGACTAAATGATTAATATATTTTCTAAATTTGTTCTTAAGAAATCTTTTGGATTTAAAACGAGTAAGATTCTTCTATTAGCTAAATGATAAATTGCAATTAATATCATATACAATACGATAGGTCAGAGCTTTGTTTTTTTGTGCCAGGTTGTAGGTCATTACGAAATGATAATGCCATAGTTGGAAATGAAAGTGAAAGTCAATAAAATCAAAATAGGAACAGTGTCTGTTGATTACAAGGCATTTTTTGTGTGTTTGTTTTGACATCAATAAAATTGATGTTGATTATAGTGCTGATGGAGATTATCACGATCGTGGTGGCAATGGTGATGGTGATGGTGGCATTGATGATGATGGTGATGATGATGAGGAGGAGGAGGGGAAGGGAGGAGGTGTAAGAGTAGGGGAGTAGGAGGGGAGTGGAGGAAGACGGGGAGTACGAGTTGGCGGTTGATAGTGGCCGGCGTTGGTGTTGGTGTTGGTATTGGTGTTGGTAATGCTGATAGTGCTGTTAGTGTTGGAGGGATGATGATAACGAGGACGACGACGAGACGAGACGAGACGAGAACGATGAAGATAAAGATAAACGAGAACGACGACGAAGCTGATGCGGATCACCGTGACGACGATGACTGCGACGACGATACACGGCATGATGACGACGATGAGGAAGCTGCCACTGGGATTAACGGTGATGATAAAGATCATGAGAGAATGTTGGCAATTTTGATGGTGATGATGATGATTGTGATGTTAATGATGATGATGAAGATGGTGATGATTATGATGGTGGTGGTGATGATGATGATGAGGATGATGATGATGATGATGATGATGATGATGATGATGATGATGATGGAGATGATGATGATGGAGCTGATGATGATGATGATGATAATGATGATGGTAATGATGATGATAATGATGATGATGGTGATAATGATGATTATGGTGATGATAATGATGATGATGGTGATGATGATGACGATAATAATGATGATGATAATGATGATGATGATGGTGATATGATGATGGTGATGGTGATGATGACGATGATGATGATTAACACGACGACGATGGCAACGACTATGACGACAAAGAAAAATGATGGAGGTGTTAATGGTGATGATGTTTAATACTGATGATGCTGTTTTGTTTTAATTTAATTTTTATTCATTTATTCCTCTTTTAGTGTTTACTGATATTTCGTAAATATTTGCTTATATTCATTAGACCGATTTTCATTAAGGTAATCCAATACTATATAGCCTTCGATTTATACTATTTTAGTTATTTTCATTTCCATTTATAACAGTATCTTTTCATTATTGATGTGAGCAATTGATCCTCTTTACTCTATTATTTTATTTAATGAATGTAATTCGCTAAAAGTATATATATGTGGGTTGAGTGTGCTTGTATCTCTATATACGTAAACTCCACCGCATGAACTAAGTGGGCATTACGGACTACTCAATATTGAAAATGGGCAGTTATATTTATACTTATAATTTAACTTTTCCTTTATTCTGAGTACGAAAATAGCACGGTTATGGAAAATGAAGAAGGTGAAGATAGTGTTAGTTATTGTTCGTTCCCTAGAAACAGTATCAAAAGACATCAAAAGAAATATAAAGAAAATTAGAACAGAGTGCCCAGTAGAAATGTTACAAAATGTTTAGCTCCTGGCACGGCCAGAATAATCAGGAAAGTATTAAAAATTAGATTGCTGAAAAGAACGAATAGCATGGTACTGTGGGCTGCAGGTAGTAAGCCCTCTACGCCTGCAAGAGTTCAACAAAACCTGTGATAAGCAGGAAAATAACATTAATAATGATAATAATAATAAAAATAATAATAATAATAATAATAATAATAATAATAATAATAATAGTAATAATAACAACAACAATAACAATAATAATAATAATAATAATAATAATAATAATAATAATCGGATTGATATTTTCAGCCATTCTTCTTTTTATATTATATGAGTGTGTTTGTGTGTGTGCGTGTGTGTGTGCGTGCGTGTGCAAATGTATTTATCTATATACAGATAGACATAGACATATACATACATATATACAACAATGCGTGAATATGTATATATATATATGTTTATATATATATATATATATTATATATATATATATATAATATATATATATATATATATATTATATATATAATATATATATATATGGGTGTGTGTGTATGTCCGTGTGTGCATATGCGTGTCTGTTTGTGTGTATATGCATGTGCGTGTGTGTATGTGTGTGTGTGTATCTGTGTGTGCGTTTGTAAGTATGTGCGAGTATATGTGTACGTAAAATAGGTTTTCACATGTGTTTGAATCGTAAGTAGCACAGAAATATGAAATCCCCAAATACGTGTATCAGAAGTGTGTGGTAACGACGATAAATTATGCTTAGCAAATATTTCGTACAGGGTTAACCTTGTAGGAATAAAGACAATAAATATAGGTTTCAAAATATGCGTCTTCACAATTATTTGCTACGTATAACATCACTGTTGCACATGAGTATATATCAGGAAATCGTGCTTTCATATATATATATATATGTGTGTGTGTGTGTGTGTGTGTGTGTGTGTGTGTGTGTGTGTGTGTGTGTATGTGTGTGTGTGTATACAAATGCGTGCGTACGCGCATACACAAGTATACGCACATGTGCATATATATACATATATACTACGCATGTATGTGGATAACAGTGTGTGAGTGTGTGTGAGTGTATATATATATATATATATATATATATATATATATATATATATATTTAAATTATGTATGTATATTGAAGAACTGAGAGTTTCGTGCGTGGGCACTTATTGATATCAATAAAAATATATATATATATTATATATATATATAATGTATATATATATATATATACACACACATATTTGAGTTAATTTTCCTGTCTACATCATCAAA
>NC_043008.1:61315074-61325074 GCF_006345805.1 Octopus sinensis
TACTTCATCGTCTGGGCGCGTTCACACAACAAGATTGTAAAGAGGCTGTATTATAATATAAATAATAATAATAATAATAATAATAATAATAATAATAATAATAATAATAATAATAATAATAATAATAATTGTGTAGAGTGCTCAGGTGCACTACAACTCATCTAAAGTGTATATATAATCAGGTGTAGTTTCGGCGGATTTCGGAAAGTATGAGGGTCTTAAAGGATTCAGTGTCATGGCAGTCAACAACTGACGCAGGCAGTTTATTCCATGCTTCAGCAACTCTGAGCGTGAAAAAATGTTTCCGAAAGTCATGGGAGCTGTGTTGTTTTCTGACTTTGTAGGCATGTCCACGTGTGTTGGACACATGGATATCAAAACATGTCTGTGTGCTTGTTTATAAAAAAAAAACTGTTCTTCAGAGAGAATTTGCCTCACTGAAAAATAAACATTTTACCTTTCAGAGGATAAAGAAGCAAATTATATTAGTTGTATCAGTCATGGGTCGTGTCAGGTTGCACTCTTGAAGCTCTATGTTGAACAAATCTAAATCAACCCTACTATTTCTTTGCTTAAATCCGGATTTTTTTCCTTCCCTTTTTTCTTTTGCTCTATCACTAATTTACGGGGACAGAAATAACTTGTTAGACGGTGGTGGTCAAATACAAAGACACACAGATATATGTCCGTGTGAGTATAGATATGTGTGTGCGTGTGTGTGAGACTATATGCACGATGAATTTCCCACTGTTGTGCTCAAGCCGAGGCCAAGAGGCTGCGAAGCGGTTTATATCAACTTCATATTTTGTGTAATTTGGCATTTGAAATGCAACACAAACGTCTTTTGCATAGACGCAACATCCTATATATCTTAGCTAAAATGATATAATAATAGGCGTAGTAGTGGCTGTGTGGTAAGTAGCATGCTTACAACATGGTTCGGGTTCAGTCCCACTGCGTAGCACCTTGGGCAAGTGTCTTCTACTATAGCCTGGGGCCGACCAAAGACTTGTGAGTGGATTTGGTAGACGGAAACTGAAAGAAGCCCGTCGTATATATATATATATATATATATATATATGTATGTGTGTGTATATGTTTGTGTGTCCGTGTTTGTCCCCCCAACATCACTTAACAACCGATGCTGGTGTGTTTACGTCCCCGTAACTTAGCGGTTCGGCAAAAGAGACCGATAGAATAAGTATTAGGCTTACAAAGAATAAGTCCTTGGATCTATTTGCTCGACCAAAGGCGGTGCTCCAGCACGGCCACAGTCACATGACTGAAACAAGAGAGTAAAGAGTAAAAGAGTAATAACAGATTCTACGTTAATTCAAAGAGAAATGGTTCAGAGAGCTTCTGGCAAAAATGTTTATGAAAAGCTTGACTGCAATATCTCACTATTTTTCTTGCAGATGAATAAATTGGATATCCAAATATGTATCTTTGTATCGATATCACCGCTAGTTGTTTCTCTAGAAAGTAATCTCCAGATTTATCAAATTTTCTATTAGTATTGATCATGACCTGATCGACGCAACTACAAGCAAGTACCACAATTATAATTAGATTACATAATAGCAACAACTGCAGTGAATCTAAAACTGATGGAAGGACATTGGGAGAAACATAAAAAAAAAACGAGAAAGTGAATGAGTGAGCTCTAAACGATAATATATATAATGACAAAAGAAACTTAAAAATAAAAAAAAATAGGAACTGATAATATTTTAATAAAGTAAACATCGTTAAGAGTTATTGTAATATGCGGACTTTAATTTTCCTTTTCCATTTATATATTTATATTTTATATTTTTAATACATTGTTTTTCTCTTAACTAAAATGGCGTCTCACTGCATGTTTGTATTGGCTGATCAAGGTCGTAAGCGATAAAATTTTAATGTGAGTAAATAACTGATTTCTGTTTTATATAGTTTAGCATGTTCTACATGTTGAGCACGTGAACAGAAGATACTATACTGCGAACAAATACTTACATATATACACAAGTATACATGTATGTATAACGTATACATGTATGTGCACGTTATCGATATGCTCCCGCACACTCCCACAGCCACAATATATTTGGGTGTATCTAACCTAACTTCTTTCTATTTTTTCTCTCTATCTGCCTATCTGTCTGTCTGTCTGCCCAACTCTCTATCTATCTATTTATCTGTCTATCTGTATGTCTATCAATCTACACACGCACTTACACATACGTACGCACACAAAAAGCGTTTAAATAGTAGGCAAGATGATAGTCAAATTCAAAGGGCTGATATAAATACAAACTGCGCTTTGTATCTTACTGCTTCTACCTGCTTCACTTGCTCGCTCATTGTTAGAATCTTACCGAACGAAATCAATGACATGCCTGGCTACCAACTCCGATATTGTAACTGCAGCTTGGGTGAGTGAAGGGAAATTGTTGTAAGAAAATTTTTCTCAAATTGAAAACAATTTGTACTCAAAGTAGTTGCAATTATTTGCACACTGTCAAAATATCAAATGGATATATGTTGATATTAAGAAAGAAATGGAAATCTTGTCTCATCACAAAACATCGCATTACTATAGATATGGACTAAAGTTAGTGCCAGAGACCAAATGCGAATCTTTGGAGCTGTGTACCATTGAATACTTATATGATGGTTAAGACATCTAGGAGAGTAGCAGGCCAGCTGCATAATAATTTATGAGTACAAAAGAAAGTATAATATTCAATGTAGGAAGATAAGACGAGGATAACTATGGGGTAGTGTTTGTGGTAGTGGTTTTCATAGTGATGTGAGTGGTGTTGTTTTCTACTCACACTCACACAGACACTTTCTCACACCACCTCATTCTCACACATGTCTAGTTGGTGATTTAAAACGTTATGTATGAAACTTTCGAAATCTCACTTTGCATCGAATTATAAAATTGCATTTACCATCTTCCGACAGATTAATCTGCTTTCTGCAGTATCAGAATCTGTGTGTTTGTGTATGTGTGTATATATGTATGTGTGTGTGAAAGTGAGAGAGAGAGATAGAGAGAGGGAGGGAGAGAATATGTGTGGAGAAGAAACACATACTTAGAGGTTTGCAAAAGAAATATGATTTAGTAGATATAAGCATATCAATTTAGAAGAAGCATATCCTGGAAAGAGTAATCTATGATGAAAGAGCATAAATTCAGTCATATGTCTAGAAGTTAGTGGAGCTGTTACACACATCCCGTTTTTATTTCAGTTGGAAGAACATGGGTGGATGTAATATGTCTGCTACATCTTTGATGATTAACTTATTGCTTGTACATCATCGACCGGAATCGTTTGGTCAAAGGAAGTTCAGTCTATGAGAGCCATGTTAAGGAAGTGAGTGTAGAAATAATAATAACGAAGTCAGCAAACTTCAGTAAGTGCGTATACCATTGGGATACAAGCATACTTTTTTTTATGTCGAGCCAAGCCTCTCGTTTCAGGAAGAAAATGGTTGAATTATTTTTGATGGTACTGAAAAATAAGATCAAATAATTCATGTATGATATTTTGCTGTATAAGCAATGCATTAAAATTAAAATAGAAGATGATAATTTCCTGTATATTTTCCATGTTTTCTTCTCTTGTTTTTGTTTTCTTGTCAACCAGTCTTGTACTCTTGAATAGGTTGCGACTATGCCAATGTGATTTAATCGGCGGGAACATTTCTAGGTTCGTGTCTGCGAGCATTTCCATACAGGTCCTAATTTTGCTATCACCTGCGCGTGCTTACATGTTACAAAACTGGATTAAAAGCAATGAAAATTTAGTTCATAATTATAAATAATCATATTAGATTAAAATAATCCCAAATGTGATAATCTTATTAACAACGAAAGAGAAATTTAATAAAATATGCAGCTTGTTATGGAAATTATAAGAATTATAAAATGATTATATTCATCTTATATGTCCATGGTATATTTTTTAAAGATTTTTTTCCCCATCGAATTCTTTCCACAAAGCTGTTGTGTGAGAAATTAATTTCGTGCTTTCTGTAACTTGGGCCATTCCGAGTTTTATAATGGATGATGGCAAGGTTGATCAACTAAGTTCACTTTCCAATTATCAGTTTTCACTTTCATTTACAATTGTTGCAAATCTTGCGAGTGGAATCATGGTAACAGCAAACGTGTAGAAGATATTGGCATAGATTTTATCGGTAATTCAATCTCTAATTCAAAGATTCAGATTGTCACATATTTTATCACAGCTAAGGTTTACGTTAAGTGTGTATTTTACTGTGGGATACTAAACAGCATAGACATTACTTTTACAAGTAAATAATTCACTTGTTCAGAGTACGAAATGGTCATTGTAAGTCGATAGAAACACATTCCCACTAAAACTTTTTAAAGATAGAATACCGTGAAATTTTTTATCCCATGTTGTGATCTGAAGGCTATTAAATTACTTCTCACTAAGTCAGATGACCGAGTACCAGCTTCGTCTAGTGCGTCTATATTTAGAAGAGTCAGGTACTAATACGTTCTATAATGTTCAAAGAGACCAGCCAAACACACACACACACGCGCACACACAAATAGATAGACATATATGTATACATATATCTATGTGTGTATTCATGCATATATTTAGATATATATGTGAAAGTATGCATGTATGTATACACACATTTAACTTAGAGTCTAAGGCTGTTCGGTTAATGGTTGAGTATAGTTAAAACAGTCTATCGCATGCTACAATGGTTTTCATATATGTATTTATTATGAATATTTTGCTGTGAAAAATTCGATTAATTTTCAAGTCAATATCTTGGATAAACACGAATAAAAATGTTCTTCATACACATTCATGAGCAACACTCATAGTGCCAGCTTCGAAATGACACACACACGCACGAGCATACGCACACTCTCCTTCTTACTCTCTCTTTCTCTCTCTCCAGCACATAAAAGTACCTTTGCACCCAGTCCGTTGACGTACCGTCATGCTTTCTTCACAATTGCAAATGGCCTTTAACAGTCTTCAATTGTTTTGACTTGAAAGCTAATAATAAATGACAAGTATCTTAAATATATTGTTAATACTTACATTCCAACTTTTCTAATTCAATCGTTTTTCATCAAGTCGAGAAGTCTTGAAAATATTCGAATAGTATTTTTACATACAACTCGTTGGAATTTTTTTCTTATTTGCAAACTAAATGTCCATTATTGTTTTAGTAGAACACACACACTCTCTCTGTCTCCAACACACATGCAGCAAGAATCATTGTCTCTCTCTCTCACATACATTCGGCATACATATACCCACAGAGTACACACATATACCCACACACTCCCTCCCATAAACACAAATAACACACACACACTTACATATATAACATACAGACCCTCCTCGCTCATACAGAAAATTCAGACTCATCTATCACACACATACTTTGCACGCGCGCTCGCATACACACAAACATATACACATTGTTTCTCTTACACACACATAGACTTTCTCTCCGTCTCTCTCTTTTTGTAATATGCACACAGTCTGTCTCATACACACGTACAACACGAACAAATCATTCTCTCACAGGCATACACTTTCGCTCATACACACATACCGTACAGACTCTTTCTCACTTATATACACTCTCACGATCCTACGCAAATACAGCACACACAAACAGACACTCTCTCTCAAACATACACACATACAGGAAACACCCGCACACTTTCTCTCCATACACACGCAATACTACCTCACTTTCTCTCTCTTACACACACGCACGCATTGTGCCTCTCACATATAGATACATTATTTTGCGTAGATTATATATCATTTCATGTTTTCGATACTTATTTCATTTCATATTATTTAGAGTTCAAGATTTCATTATTTAAATACGTTCTTTTAATATCTGTTATCCCATTGTTGATGTGTTTTGATTTTCCAAATACTTTATTACATTAATTTCATGTATCCCACATTCAACAATCCCGCAGAATTGTTCTTTAGGAATTGTATCTTAGTTCTTCTCAATAAAATAATGAGAAGAATCAATTCAGCAAATTCAATGCTGTTCATTCAATATCGTGAGAGAAAGAACTGATGCCACTCATTTTCCGATAGAATTCCATGATCCACTTGAGCTGGAAATGAAGAAAGGATTCCCCATAATTTTAATGAAAGACAGATCCTCTAAAGCTTTTTAATGAAACACTGATGATCATAGCAAAACATGCACCAGATTATAAGCATAACTACGAGGTTTTGAATGTTTTCCTCTTGGGAACATCTAAACAACATTTTATCTATGCTACGATATGATACACCATTTTACATTACGGCATTGTTATTATGTAACGTTCAGGATATTTAATTATTTGGAAAACATTTACTAATTATTAATAGTTATCGCCATGCTAATATGGCAATCCAGAAATATAGGACGAATGATTAGCTCCAACAGGCCATGGCCTCTAGCTAGCTATGTGACACACGAACCTGTGTCCATTCTAGCCTTCAAACAAGGGAGGTCAGCCGCTTCCCCTTGCTGGTCAGGCATCTGCAGACTAGTTTCAGAGTATTTGCCCCTTATCAATGCAAAGCAGCCGAACCCAGCAGGCGTGGCTACTGATCGTCTTTTCGAAGGATAATTTACCTAAATTCAGTGGAATACATCAACTGGTTTTCAAAAATAGAAATATTATTATTTCTAAGTCTCTCTAAAAGAGACTACGGCAGCAGTACTGAATATTAATAATTATCGCCGAGTTAATATGGCATATTAGCGTGGCGATAGCTATTAATATTCAGTACCGCTGCCGTAGTCTATTTTAGAGAGACTTAGAAATAATAATATTTCTACTTTACTAATTAGCTAAAGTACGAAAGTATCTATGTTAAGATTTACATAAATCCTGTGAAGTATGTGCAACAAGTTACCATAACTGTTTCCTAATGTCTGTGTTTTTATAGCTTGTTGTATTGGGAAAAACATTTAAAGCGTGTTTCCGAATCTCTACTGTAGCACTAAACGTAGCCGCAGAAGATAATTAACATTATTTATAACTATATATTAATGAGGAGTCCCTTACCGCATTGGGATGGGGGCTGGTGTATATTATTTATCACGTATTAGTGATAATTGATTTAAAAGAAATATTTATAGTGTTATAAAAGGAGAGCCGATGTAACATTCAGCAACGTTTCAGTGTAAGACTTCCTTCTCTCATCATCATTCAAGTGAAATCCTGCAAGAATTTCAGTGTCTGAAGCTTTACAACTTCTAATGCGGTGTGATAAACATATAAATAAGTAAATAATAAATAAATAGAAAGAGAAATATTTGTATATATATATATATATATATATATTATATATATATATATATATATATATATATATATACATAAAATTAGAGATAAAACCCACTATTAGGCAAATCAAACAGTGAAAAACATAAACCAAAACATAAAAATGAATATAATTAATATAATATACAAAATTTATAAAATATAAAAATTTTTAATTAAATTATTTAAATTAAAACTTTTTTATTTATATTTATAAATTTTTATATTTTTTATAATTTTTTAAAATCTTAAATTTATAAATTTTTAAACTTTTATATATATGTATATATATATATATATATATATATATATATCTGTGTGTGTGTATGTATGTGGCTGTGTGGTAAGTAGCTTGCTTACCAACCGCATTGTTCCGGTTTCAGTCCCACTGCATGGCACCTTGGGCAAGTATCTTCTACTATAGCCTCAAGCCCACCAACGCCTTGTGTGTGGATTTGTTAGACAGAGACTGAAATAATTATGTGGTATATATATGCGTGTGTGTGCATATATGTTTATGTATCTGTTTGTCCCCAATCATCGCTTCACAACCGATGTTGGTGTGTTTACGTCCCCCTAACTTAGCGGTTAGGCAAAAGCTCCTGATAGTATAAATGCTAGTCTTACAATAAGTCTTGGGTCGATTTGTTCAACTAAAAGTGGTGCTCCAGCATGGTCACAGACAAGTGACTGAAGCAAATAAAAAGACAAGAAAAATAATATTTATATATACACATACATATATAATTACATATATTTCTTTTCTATTTTATCTACGGCGAAAAATCACCTGACAGTAAATCAAAACCATTTAATTCCAAAATTTAAAACCAAAAATTATTTTATATCCGACTTCGCTATCAAATAGACGAATGTTTAAAAGACGGTGATTTTAACTGACAGCATTCAATTATTAGACATTCGCAATTGGAATTTTGATTTACTCTCGAAAACGATACACAGAAAACTAGGACGGATCATTCGGAGTTCTTTTTCTCCAGTCGAGTTCCAGATTACCTTTGCAATTTTGGCTGATTATACTCGAGATTGCTCCAATCTGGCCTCGTCGAAGGAAAAAACTAAGCTAAGAGCATTAGATTCCTTGGAAAAAAAGCAGCGAATGTATACGAAAACAAGGACGGTAAAAACGGAGAAAGTTTCACGAATACAAATAACAGGACATTGCATCAGGTGTCTTTTGACTAAGGGCGAATTTAATTAAGCTGGCGTGTGTGGAAGTAAAGCCTTAGGGCAGGGATACAAGATTACACAGGCACAGGGAAGAATATACATGTTGCACTAATAACGGCCTAACAAAGAAAGAAAGGTTAGGCTTGGCCGATCACCGGTCACGTGGGGAGAGAAGAGAGAGAGGTAGAAGCAGAGGGACAGAAGAAATAAGGACAGGGACGTAGTGAAGTGAAATGAAGAGAGAAATGAATAAATATAGGCACACACACAAATATAATGACTGCATTTTTTGGCATAACGCCAGCAATTTTGTGAAGGGTAATTCGATTAGATGACTCCAGTGTTCAACTGCTCCTTATTTTATCGGCTCCAAATATGTTAATAGTCAAAGGCCGACCTCGGCAGAATTTGAACTCAGAACGTTAGGACTGATGAAATGCCGCTAGGTATTTTCCGGGCATGTTAAGGTTTTCACCAGCTCGCCGCGCACACACAACACCTAACACCCACACAACACCTCCTCACACACATAATTATAGCATGTAAATGTGACGTAGTACGATGACTAGTATGTTTCTATCCAAAAAATAGTTTCAGCTTTTATTTGTACTACAATGTGTTGCTTTGTGATTCGATGTTTTCAAAAATAAGTATTTCAGTTTCTCTCCAGAGTTTATAAATTCGTACATCAAAGATATGTATACAGTTGTGTGTATATATATATGTATATATCATGTGTATGTATGCATGTATGTGTGTGTGTGTTTCTGTGATTATATGCCTGCATTTTTATTATAAATATATCCCCGCCAACGACATCAGTATTATCACAGTCTGTGCATCAAATCATTACAGTAATTCTGCATATATATATATATATATATATATATATATAATTCGTATTATCAGAAGTGACTTGATCTCTGCCTGTAGTTTCAATTCCTGTAATAAAGCTGGAAAAATCGATCGACAATCACTTCGTGTTAGATTTAGTGAAGTTCTGTGCGAGTGGATATCAACTTTGGTTTCTCATATAACTGTCGATAGAGTATTCGTTTGGGGCAAATGAGTGTTTTCCAATCGTTCTATGTATCTAAATCTCCCGAGGTTTATTGCACTGATACATCCTCCATGTACTCCATGCTTACAGGTTTTGCATTCTGAAAGAATATATGTTCATCTTTCCACCTGATGTCAACTTTATGATCACTATACTGTGTGTTATTATACGAGTGCTTGTAGATAATTTTTAAATAGAATTCAGCTAAGAGAAATACGTCGGAGCGGCGATTGGCATTTATATGAACGACATATTCAAACAGAAGTGTGTTGAATATCACGCAACGTCAATTCTTCAATTATTAAATTCATTTATGACTTCACAGTCATACACGTACTCTATCATTTTTCTGTATATACATATGCATTTATGTATATATGTATGTATGTATGTATGTATGTATGTAT
>NC_043008.1:61327574-61342574 GCF_006345805.1 Octopus sinensis
TACAGGGTAAATGTTTTTTAAATTTTCTCCTGTTTACGGAATTAATCTTTATTTGCGGTTGAAGCTTTGGCTGTTATTTCTAGTGGGTGAATGGCCTATTATGGCCGTTCCTTGATTGTTGATATATATATATATATAATATATATATATATATATGTATGTGTATGTGTGTATGTCTTTATATATATATATATATATATGTTAGTGTGTGTGTGTGTGTGTGTGTGTGTGTGCATGTTTTTGTGTGTGTCTGTATTTGCGTATCTGTATTTGTATGTGTGTGTCTGTATCTGTGAGTACGCATTTATGTGTGCATGCGTGTATGTTTGTGTGTTTGTATATTTGTGTTTGCATGTATGCGTATCAATTGTACGTTAGCTGGTGTCTATGGGATGTGACTTATGATCTTAACTCAATGGGTTCAAATCCTGACCCGGACGGTGTGATGCATCATTCCTCATGTCACCTTCTATCCCGATGCTCCAGTTTTCTCACCTGTAATTAAGAACCGGCCGACTAGTTGCAGATTTTTTCCTCCGCCTGCTATATCCCGGATGTGCCTCCTGGGCAAAGGATAATAAATTCGAGGGTATATATTTTAACCCGCATGTACGCATTAGCAAAAGGCTTAGCAAAAGGATTGTACATATCAAACAATGGACGTTCGCGAGTAACAACTTATTCTCAATATATGGATTTATATATCTACGCATATAATTGGCACTCCGTTGGTTACGACGACGAGGGTTCGAAATGATCCGATCTACGGAACACCCAGTTCGTAAGATTCATGTGCAAACGGCTGAGCACTCCAGAGACTCGCGCACAATTATCGTAGTTCTGTAGGAGATTCAGCGTGACACAGGATTTGAAAAGTCTGGCTCTTTGAAATACAGATGTTATTTTTATTTTGCAAGCTGAATGGAATGGAGTAACATGAAATAAGGTATTTTGCTCAAAGACATAATGCATCCTCGGTAATGGAACTTGTAACCCTACGATCGTGAGACGTAAACCCTAATCACAAAACTCCGAGCCTTCACACGTGCATATATGTACATACGGACGTCGATAGGTAAGCGAGTACATATTTACACATGTATACACGCAACCGACATCAAATCTATGCGTCGAAGACATGATATTATGAAAGACGAAGTGCATAGAAAGTTTTCGAAAATTATTTCTGTTCTAAATAATTGTTCAAAGAATGAATTTACAGCTAAATATCAGAGATTACAAACCAACATTCAACAGAGATCAATAAATAAAAATCTAAAGCAATGTAAACTTGGAAAACAAAATAGTAAAGAACGAAGCACAAATATACAATTATTTGCTTTAAATTTTGTCTGTTCTTTTAATGTGGAGTATTATAATTAGAATAACAATAAAATATTTATTGCTTGTTATAAACTTTAGTCGATAATTTTATTTACTAATCTACTTGTTGTATTTTATTATACTCGACTTTTATAGACGTAGAGTTTGAAGTTAACTGTCTAAAAATATATCCTAAACATGTTCTATAGAAATACACACATACATTCATGCATATCTGCATACATAAATACACGCATACGCCCGCATACGGACTGGCACTCACTCACAAATACATACACACATGTGTATATATCTTTCTATGTGTACGTATGTATGTACATACGTATGTATGTGTACTATTCATAGCATTGTTTGAGGCGGGAATGCGTTGTTGAGAAAACTTAAAAGCAGTGTTTAAATTAACAAGCGATCTTTGTGATAGCTATCATTGTTATTTACACAAAATATATTTACAATTTCATTGAACGAAATATTTTTTTCCTTAAATTCATTTAAATGATTGATAATTAAATAAGATTTACTCGCGTGCTTACTTTCTGCCCGTTGGTTCTAAATCTGCGCACAGCATTAAAACTGAATGTTATTCTATTTTAGTTTCAAACTCAAGTATCTAATCAAGTGTATGTACCTGAACATGATTTATTATTTAGAAAGTAAAACTTGGAACTCTTTTATAACTAAAGGTCAGGCCTGGTTTAAGATACTTATGACGAAATATGTTTTCACACGAAAGTGTCCACTGGTCATGTCTATATATCAATACTCTGATATGCATTCTCTATTTTAATCACATTAACGTTGTATCAAACACGGCACTTTTGGCAATATATTTACCTGAAGGCAACTTATTTTGTGAAGTAAGAATGAGTCATTAAGAACTCGCTTAACATCTTAGAAATAGAACCGAAAAATAGTATCTTCTAACGTAACAAAAAGATTTCATAAATAACAGGAAACAAGAGAACAAATATCTAATATCTAACGTGATAGAAATAACTGCCACAAAATGACTGAACAAGCTGCCAAATTTCCTCAAACCATACTGTGTCGTCTCGAAAACGTTTATATCTAAGCCTACATTGCGTAATTTAATATGAAATACACGATAATTAGAAAGAAGAAATGTAGAAAGGCCATTGTTGGAAGGATTTAGAGTATAGATCTTAATATCTTAGACAAGGTACAACAATTTTTTCACAGTGTGAAGAACAAATCCAGGCTGCACCATGGCATTTAGAATGAAATTAGTAAATACAATGTCTAAAAAGGTATTCAATGTTTGGGTTAAACTACAACAAAACCAGCATATTACTATAGTTAATGATTCGTTGCAATTCAGTTTTGTGTATTAGTAAATAGGGATCCTTGTTAATATATAAATGAGTATAAATGTTCTATAAACCCACATATGAACTGCAAAAAGAAAACACTGTATACCAGATTAAGTGCCAAGAAGGGACTTGCACGATTATCCCTGGAGCATCAATGATAGGTTCAAAGAACACCTGGATGACTACATTGAAAAAGATACCAAACTCCAACTTTTATCAGCATGCAGTAGACTGTCACAATGGCTCTTTAGGGAGACTTAAGTTAGATATCTTATCTACTCATCCCACTGATGCAAAACTGAGACAAGTCCCTGTAAAGGTCTGTATACAAAAATACAAACCCACCCTCAACTGTAAATTCGAATTTTAACCATTGTCTGCGAAAATAGAGACATATATATGTGTAGATGGATAACCGTATATATGTGTATACTTTAGGATTATACGTATATATTGTGTGTATACGTGTTTATATGATTGTGTGTGCTTGTATATATGTATAGGTAGGTTTATATTTGCATGTATGTATCTAAGACATCGTATCCATTCACCGTTAGACGGTGGTGAGAAGGACACACGCACGCACATACACACATATGTTTGTGTGTGCGTATATATATATATATATAAATGTGTGTGTGTGTGTGTGTGTGTGTGTACAACCTTCGACAGAGTAACAACCATGTATACAACTTGAACAGACACACATATCGGTACATAAACATACCTTCACATTTACATACACATATACACAGACACGTCTACACACTTAAATACCTAAATACTCACATACATACATAAGTCCATAGTATATACATACATGCGTATAGGCATGCACGCATGCATACGCATCTACAAATTTGCATACGCACATACATGCACAAAAGAATGTCAAACTGAGTTTACATCTTCTCAGCTTGGAAATTTGGATGCAACTGGAAATGGACGCAGAATAACACAGGTAGCTAAAGTGAAAGAGAAATTATAGGAGTGGCTGTTGGGTGAGAAAATGAATGCGAAAGTTGTGGATGAGCTTGTATTTTAGAGGGAGGATGGACGGGTGGTAGGTGAGAGTGAAATACAATACGGTCGCTGGAAGTACGTGAATACACACACACACACATATATATATATATATATATATATATATATATATATATATATATATGTATATATATATATATATATATATATATATATATATATATATACATAAACGAATAACGAAGGCTGTTATACGCAATACATAACCAAAAACGAAAAGTTGAGTTGTCACTGTCACTGAGGATGCAGGGTAGCACCTACATTGATAGGAAAAAAGAGCTAAAAGCCCTTATGTCGACAGTAAACACAAGTCTGAGTACTGAGTAGGGAGATAACAGCCCCAAAGCGCGCGAGCACAGTAGTCTAGTTTCGCTTAGGGCATCTATGGTGACTCCCCTGTCAGTGAATTGATATGTTTTTTCCTGCAGCTATAAGGGTTCCCCCACCTTATTTCTAGCAATGTAGGTTCCACCCTGCACTATCTGTCACAATTAATGTCAACTGTATATATATATATATATAATATCATATCTACATATGTCTGTGTGTCATTGTATTTAAGCCCATATCATTCATCACATATGTATTCTTTATATGTTCCTGGATATTTGGACGAATTGTTGCTCGTCATATGTGAATAGTTTCCATTTTGGAACAAAATGTCTTTATAACACACGCAAGTTTTTGGTACAAGAGATTCTGGAACCACAAATACTTCAATGTTCTTGTACCTTGTGAGCTAGAAGCACACACGGGGCAATGAGTCTAATAAGAACTGATGTTGCTTTTAACATAGCGAATAAATTGGTTGCTATCGAAGTGAACGTTCAAGGGAAATGTATTTAGAATATCGTTTATTGAATCTATAATGATAGACAAGTCAAACATTTTGCGATATTTGGTCAAAAGAAATTATAGTGTTTGTGATGTAATTTTCCTGAAACAGTTGGTTAGTACGATTGCTATAAGAGAAGGAGGGAACAATGAACCAGACAATTATCTTGCTTGAAATAACAGTCAAATCACCCCAAAATTGCGCCATGCTGTATTGAAAAATTAAATGTTGTTTAATGTAATCTTATACATAATTCTAAAATATTCAGAGGTCTGCTTTTACTGCTTTTTACAGGATTGAAGTAAAAGCAGCAGCAGGATGCGCAATGGCCCAGTGGTTAGGGCAGCGGACTCACGGTCGGAGGATCGTGGTTTCGATTCCCAGACCGGGCGTTGTGTGTGTTTATTGAGCAAAAACTCCTAAAGTTCCACGAGGCTCCGTCAAGGGGTGGTGGCGACCCCTGTTGTACTATTTCACCCCAACTTTCTCTCACTCTTTCTTCCGGTTTCTTGTCCCTGACCTCCTACGCAACCGCTGAGCCTGGATGCGCATTCATCCGTCGATGCTCAAGGTGTCGGGGGTTGACCTGCTTTCTCTTCTGCGGGTCTTACGAATAGCAAAGAACCACGTTTCAGACTTTTCCCATCTCGCGAGCTCTGGGACGAAGACCGTTCGCTCAACAGCAACAGCAACAATTATGTCTTGTAAAAACAGTTAATTCATAAATGTCTGATCTTCAGAGAACGAATTCAAAATTAAATCATTGCAATATGAACTTATCTAATAGTTGGATGTTTATGTTTCTTTTTTTCAATCATTTGACTTCGGTCATGCTGGAACACCGCCTTTAGTCGAACAAACTGACCCCAGGACTTCTTTGTAGAAGAAGCTTAGTACGTAATCTATCGGTCTGTTTTGCCGAACCTCTAAGTTAGGGGGCGTAAACACACCAACATCGGTTGTCAAGCGATGGTGGGGGGACAAACATAGACACACACACACACATACACATACACACATAGACGATGAGCTTCTTTCAGTTTCCGTCCATCAAATCCACTCAAAAGGCTTTCGTCGGCCCGAGGCGACAGTAGAAGGCATGCACGGGGACTGAACTCGGAACCATGTGGTTGGGAAGCAAGCTACTTACCACACAGCCACTCCTCTGCCTATCTACCTTTATTATAGATACGCCACTAAACAAGGTACATATACACATTTCTTTGAATCCATAAAATGTAAATTCAATGATTTGCAAAAACTTATAATTAATCTCTGATATTATTTGACGTGACTGCAGGGGAGAGCTAAGAGGATCACTATTTCCTCGAAAAAAAAAATAGAAGAAAAAGTTCTTAGTGGCATTATTTGTGACTCTTTAGGTGCTGAGCTCAAATGCTACCAAATTTTATTGTCTTTCATTCTGTCGAATTCGATAAAAGACTTTTATAAAAGACAGTTTATTAAAACTAATGCAGTTAGTCAAACATTCCACAGGCCGGATGCCAAAATGTCTCACGGGTCGCATACGCAATACGTATCATGTACGTACGTATGTATGTATGTATGCATGTATGTATATATGCATGCATGTATGTATATATGTATGCATGGATGTATTTATGTATGTCATTATTCAGTTTATTCAATATTTCTTGCCAATAGAGAAAGAACCAGTTTCTAACCTAGATCCACGGCTCCTTCATTGGAATTTCAACATCAACAACTGGGGTATTTTTGTATGTATGTATACATGTATGTATGTATGTGCAGATTTGTATGTTTTATGTATGTGTCCTTATGCATATAGACAGCAATTTAGCTTGGATCGGGCTTCGTTTCGGGTACGCACTATTGACAAGTGTCTATCATTCCTGAATGGAGCCTGATTCAAGTTATCTCCCTTGTCTATGATTTCCAGGTGTTTTGCTACCAGGTGCACTGACGCCAATATATTTTCTTGCGACTCTAGGCGCATCTTACGCACACACTAGCAAAGCAGACTCCTTGTTATTGCTTAAACCAGACTAATGGGATTTATTCTACGCCGCTAGACACAAGCGGTCCTTAGCTTTGTTGTATCATTTGAATGAAGAGCAATTCCAATGGGTAGGCTAGCAGGGCAACATTCCAATTTAACAGGATACCAGGCTGTCTCAGCGTTACCCATATTCAGTTGAGTGAATTGGGGCAAACTGAAATGCAGTGTTTTCTTCAAGAACTCAATGAACCGACTGAATGGGAATCGAAGTCACGATCTTGCTCTCGTGAGTACAATTCCCTAACCATTAATGCACATAATATATTTATGCATATATGCGCGTGTATGTGTGTGTGTATATGTATTGAAATTGGGCCAAGTACGAATGTATTTTGTAGATGTTTATGAAATATCTCAGAAGCTACAACAATGCTACTAAAACATATCTAATGCACAAACGCTTTTCATATATTTACCCAATGGTTTAACAACTGCTTTGGAATTATATGTGGCTGTAGAATTGCAACATTTATTGGAAGCAACAAAAAGCACGGAATCATTGATGCAAGTAGCTGACTGAAAAGCGATAAAATATAAAATTCATACAGGTCGATGAAATGCAATAAATAATATAGTCAACCGGCAATTTAGTCTTTTTCTCTTGTTTGTGAGCATAGATAATAAAGCAGGGCTGTTGCATAATATGATAATTTTGAAGGCACGAGAAGAAATTCTACGGGATCTATGAGCAGCCGACCAGCAAGAATCCTTTAATTTTGGTAAATAATTAATCTTATATCAAACGTAGAGGCGTCAAATTTCTCAAGAGACGTTTCAGGAAATTTTATCACCTTTGAAGTATTGCTACTCTCTGCATATCTACTGATCCAATTCGAATTTTGTCTATACACATCAAAGACTTCTCATGAATACTGACATTGAGAAGGAATGATATAAAAATGGACAACAGAAATACAAAAATTGTTGTATAATCAAATATATGTGTTATATATGAGATTGTATAATGTAGATTTGAATTGAGTAATCGCATTTCTCGGAGCAAGAATACTTCAGATCCAAGTCAGTTCAGAGACATTACCAAAATCAATGGAAGTGACAAGTAATCATTTATGAGACTTGCTGACAGAATTCTAGAATATCATACATTTTGACTAATAGGTATTATATTTTTCTAAGACCCACACATCAGGTTTCACCAGGAAAACACTTGTCTGTTCGAATCATACACACAAACTATATAGAAATATCGATTCGATTCTTTGGCCAACGAACAGAAATTTCTTCCTGTAGAGAAGTGGGTATATGTTTGTATGAGTTAAGGTTTTTGAAACACATTGTTATTGTATTTTAGAGCTATTCTGATTCTATCGCTTTGTAATTTAGCGGTGATGGATATATATTTTACCGTCATTATTTTCATCTATATTCAGCTAAGAATATATTACACCTTACTGAATTTTACATTGTAACATTGTGATTATAATAGATTTATAATACCTCTCTCTCTCTCTCTCTCTCTCTCTCTCTCTCTGTACATGTGTGCGTGTGTGTGCGGCATGCGGGTCCGGTCTTCATTCAGGCATGTATATATCTACGCAAGTACGTATCTATGATGCATACATCATACATAAATACATAATATACATGTGATGTAGCGAGAAAAGTAGACGTATCATGCTATTGTTCCCCATCTAAACAACAATTCACGTATTTCGACTTGATAAAGCAACCATAGGGCAAGCAGGACTGTTTCTGAAATACACCTCTCCGACTAATTATTTTCTTGCATGCCTTAGCATTTTTAAACGAGTCATAGTCATTATCGTGATATATGGCATAGCTTGGTCATCTTTTTATATTTGGCGGAGCTCATCTCTTCCCAAGTCTTACCCAATCCGATTTGTTCCAGGGGGAGAGAGTCACATAAATATTAAAAGATAATGCAAAAACATAGAAGCAATGGTAATACTGGAGTGGTATTATATGTAACGATTCCGAAATGTAATGATAATTTAACGTCCCTGAAATTTGAACTTACAGCATAAAGATCGAAAATGATTACTCCAATGTAATATATCCAACGTTGTAACGGCTCTGCAACTCTTCAGCCTATAACTATTCACTATTAGTTACAATGAATCAATGCTTGTTTTTCTTTCTTCATCAGGGACAGAACACAACACATTATATAATGTCAACCATTAACTCTTTGACTGACAACTGTAGCATAAACAAAGCAACCTTTTAATTTGCTGTGAATCTCATACCCTTAGGTTTAAATAAATTGTGATAACAAGGAAATACTGAACATTTGAAGATAATTTAAATTGTTCCTATAAAAAAGTACTGGAATATAAAATGTCCGAAATGTTAAACAGGAAAAAACTGTTCCTTCTTAGAGTTTGTCATGTTTTTTTTTTTTCACTAGTTTCATGTAAAATTTTGTATTTCAGGAAACTAATAAAAAATAGTCATTGAACGGTGACTAGAAGCAGTAGGTTATATGCTCTTTGATGTTTAACTTTAGTCACTTCCACTCTACTCCCTGTTGACTGCAGTTCCAATAAAGCAGAACTTCATAAAAGCCATTTACATATTTTATTTCGTTTATATTTTTCTCAGTCTCTTAATAAACCGAAAGAGACAATATGCATCACACGTCTTTTGATACTATATCTTCATACGATATACATAATTAGCAAAATTGTTTTTCCCACAAGAAATTCTAAAATAAACATGTCAAAGAACTTTGTTTTGATCAATTAAGTGTAAGTATATTTTAGTTAATGTTGTATATTTTAGTTTTATTTTATTATAGTTTTATAATTTTTTCGTTCGCACAGTTTTATTTTAGCAGTCGACCATTTATTTTCTCTAAAAACTATCATACCGAAAGATGTATAGTTCATTCTATTACATTGTCTATATATTAGGACTCTTTAATAAATTAGCAAGGATTGTGTGTATTTCTTAGATAATATCTGTGATATTGTCTCTCGACATTCACAATGATATGCAAAACATTTTTATTAAACTGAAGGATCGTCAAACTTATACCATACTAGTCTACCGAAAGTAACACTCCAATCGAATTTTTAACTCAATACTGAAGCCAGGTAATAACAGGTGCGTCTGGTAATGAATCATCTTGTTACAGGTAAAATAAGCCATTGTGCTATACACAATGGTAGATAATGTTGTTCGTCAGTAACTCAAAAGCAGGTGATATTTAAGCGACCAAGCGAAGTCATGCTTTAGTGACGGCGTTAAAATAGACAATAATTTTCTGTTTAATAATTCATAGTGTATCCACTGTCAGAGAAATGTGAAAATAAAAGCCATAAAACCCCGAACTCCGATTGTAAAAGTATAAAAGAACCGTCATGAATAAATTAAATTTATCGTTTGCGCATCTAATGATGTATCGCGTATTTCCATATAAATAACTTGTGAGGTAAAGACATCATTGGCATAATGTCAGTTTTATCATTTTGGGATGTAAGGGAGAAAATTATCCTTATGTTTCGATTTTGTGTATTCTTCCCAGTGAACCGTTACCTTTCTAGTTTTTCACTACGTTACTCAAGAAATAGGAAGAAAGAGTGAAAAAAAGTTGAGGCGAAAGAGTACAACGGGGGTCGCCATCACCGCCTGCCGGAGGTTCGTGGAGCTTTAGGTGTTTTCGCTCAATAAACACACACAACGCCCGGTCTGGGAATCGAAACCACGATCGTCCGACCGCGAGTCCGCTACACTAACCACTGGGTCATTACGCCTCCACATCCACCACTTCAGTTGGGAAAATTACAAAAGAGGCACTAACATTTTCCTCATCATCCACCTTTATATTCAACAAGTAATCACTAAAATATAGCAATTTCTTATAGATATATCAATATTTAATATGAATTTTCAATTCTGTCATAGGCACAGTTTAAAGTGAGTAAAGCACGATCTTTATGCCAAAAGCCTATGACATTTTGGCATTATTAATTTGAAAAGCGGTCGGACGATCGCGGTTTCTATTCCCAGACCCTGCGCTGTGTGTACTTATTCAGCGAAAACACTTAAAGCTCCACGAGACTCCGGCAGGTTTGGTGGCGACGCTCACTAATCCGAGATATTTTTTACTCCAGTTAATTAATCTTTCCTCTTAATCATTCTCACTTGGTTCATTAGTTTATTTTCTGACATTAGACACATGTTCCTTTCCATTCAAAATTTCAAGGTACGTCGTCCTACTCTGCGACTTCTTTACACCTTTGCTCTTTCATAACATTCAATAAGTGTATCGTACTCTTCCTTCATCCACTTATGCCTATTTTTGTGCACCCCGTATATGTGATCTGTTGTGATATAAACATCGTCCCAGGCCAGATCACTGCCCTTGATGCGGGCAGTTTCGGACGTGCCGGGCGGGAACCTTCACCATGATCGGCTATAGTTTCATTCTCGCCGTTAAATCTTTCCTTGTTATGTTGCATCATTATTTCAAGAGTCGTTCGTGGGGTTCCCACGAGAGTTGTTATTGAGACCCCATCGCTCTCTTCCTCACTTTATTTGCGCATACGTGCCCGACGCCTGTTGTTATGTCCTGTTATTATTATTATTATTATTATTATTATTATTATTATTATTATTGTTTTTTGTATTTATATTCGTATTAATTTTTTTTGTATTTATATTCGTGTAACATCGCCCGTTTTTCTGTCCTTGTTTCGTATACATTCGATCCTTTTTCAAAGAAATCTAATACTCGTAGCTTAGTTTTTCCTTGGGTCTGGCAAGGTCGGAGCAATCTCAAGATTAATCAGCCGAAATTGCGAGGATGATCCGGTTCTTGACTGAAGATTAGAAGCTTCGAATGACCCGTCCGTGTTTTTTGTATCGTCCATTTGAATGTTTTGCGTTCTTGTCCCATTTTGTATATATGTATATATACATAACGTGCTTGCGTTGTGTCACCTCCATAACTACAGTGATTATCATTACCACCATCTTTCTACCTATAGCGTTTAAAATTATCAATAAAAATATGGGTCCTGGTATATTGCAGCAGATCTTCGTCCCTATTTATCAAGTACTCGGCAGGCGTTCTCCTTTCATAATTTATACAATGGTCTATACTAATCAGTCCTCTGCTACCATTCTTTCTTTTCATATAGTCTGTTTACGTTTGCAGTTGACACTTATTATTATTATTATTATTATTATTATTATTATTATTAGTAGTAGTAGTAGTAGTAGTAGTAGTAGTAGTAGTAGTAGTAGTAGTAGCAGCAGCAGCAATAGTAGTAGTAGAAGGAGGGGCAGTAGTAGTAGTAGTAGTAGTAGTAGTAGTAGTAGTAGTAGTATTTCCATTTATTATTAAAGGATATTATTAAATGTTGTTTAGCTTCAACTTTTGTCTCGTAATTGAGATAATCATAAATATGTGAGTGTTGAAGGGAATAGTAGGAGGAAAGAGTAGCAGCTTGGTGAATAGACCGAAATTCTACAGGTCTGTAAATAGATTCAGCAGATGGTGAGGAGGTCAGCCATGGACATTGCTGTGTGGTAACGAGACAAAAGAGGCGTCACACCCTTTGGGTCAGCAGAGGTCGTATGTGTTTACTACAACGAGCGATCAATGAGAGCGCTGACCTTGGCCTTGAAAAGAAGTAATTCACCTCTTTAATTAATGATAGAAAAGAATAATTATATATACTGATGTTCACATCGCTGATCTTTTGAATTACTGAATTTTTTTGCTTTTCCTTTCTTTTCGTTTTATACATTTTGCTATGGTTTACAGTTTTTGTAATTGCGCAGTTTGTATATATCGGCAGGTGCTTACCCCCTTAATTTATTATTATTATTATTATTATTATTATTATTATTATTATTATTATTATTATTATTATTATTATTATTATTATTGTTGTTGTTGTTGTTGTTGTTGTTATCATTATCATCATCGACATAGTCGTCGTCGTTATTACTATTATAATTTTTATTGCTTTTCTTCTCAAACCCAACATTAAAGCAGCTGTGTAGTATGTTGTTGAAATATATTTCTTTGGCTGTTTCTGGTGGGCCTGTCCTTAAGTCAGCACCACAATTAGTAAAACTTCTGTCTCAGTAGACTGTCCTCCGCATCTCACCCACTGATGCAATTATCCTCTCTCTATTTCCACCATCTTCTATCTATTAACCACCCACAAACTTATGTTGCAATCGTTTTAGCATGCTTTTCTGTAGCCAAATTTTTACTGTATTTTATTATAACTTTATTAGTTTTTCTTGTTTTTGTTTCTCATTTTCTCTCATAACTGCCTGTTATTACGTCCACTCTTTTATATTTGTTGACTTCCTCGATGACAGAAGAATCTTTTCTTTTGCTTTAGCTTTGTTCGTGTTTTGTAGCTGTTGGTATTTCTTTTCTATCTTTTTCATATTAGATATTATTGTGGTTCTACAATGGATATTTTATAATAGTTTTCTAGTTACATAAGGCTTCTCCAATCCTGTATTCATAGTAAATATAATCTTTCGTATATCAGACTTTAGGTGTTCTATTCTAAATGTAGTTATTATTGTTCTGGTCGTTCTGTCTAGGCTTGGAAATTAATTTAGCGCCCAGTTAAGAATATTACAACAATAACATATGACTGGGACGGCCAGTGTATTGATGCATATTACTTATTTTTTGTGGCATTTAACTCTGTCTTTAAGTATTGTATTAATCTATTACGTCGCATATTCGTTCATAATCTGTTCTTTCACTTGTGTCTGTTCGACTTTGTCTGGTCCATTGACTACTTTGTAAGAGTAAGTCTATGACTGATATTATTCACTTGCATCTGTTTTTCTAACTACAATGATATAAGCTTTGTTAATTAATTTTCTTCTCTTCAATGTGGCCATGACGCATTCTTGTAATCTGAATAGCTTATAAATTTTTTTCTAACAAATATGTAGACAGTCTGTGGCACTGCTTCTAATTGTTTAAAAACTGTTGCGTAAAAATTCAGCTTGTACTTATTGAGAAGATGGTTGATTGTACTTCCTGACAACATCGTTTCGAATGTCTTGTATCTGGTCTCGGTAGTGATGAAGTGAAGACAAGGTATTTCTTTGCAACTGTGTGTTTGTGCTTTGCAAGGAAGGAAGGTAAGGCTGAAAGACATCTCTTGATTATGTTGTTGATAATACTGTTGACGTTGCTGTTACCTTTGCGGTTAGTGTTGGCGTTACTGTTGGTGTTACCTATCTCACATACCAGGAAATCCAAAAATTCGAAGAAATTAGAAATAATTGTGCTCATGAGAACTACACGTATCCTACAAATAAATATTGTCTATTTAATTTCAAAAACATTTTAATCTGTAAACATTATCAAATGTACCTTCAAATGAACATAATAGCAAACACATTTTACTGTCATCTTAAGAACAAACTATCATCGTATAATTAAATTATATTTAAAAGACAATTCATAATTTTCTTATGTTTTCACTGACACTCTCTAGAACAATTTTCTGAGCAAAACCAAAAATATTGTACCTTAGCCATAATACGAACTTGAGCATCTAACTTGTTGTCTCTTTAGGTCTCTTGGGGGGGATGGGATTCAGCTTGTACAAATACAAAGCGAAAACCAAATAATAATGATAGTAATAATAATAATAATAGTAATAATAACAATAATAATAATAATAATAATAATAATAATAATAATAATAATGATAATAATAATAATTATGAGGATGATGATGATGATGATAATAATAATAATAATAATAAGGATAATAATAATAATAATAATAATAATAATAATATAATAATAATAATAATAATAATATAATAATAATAATAATAATGATAATAATAATAATAATAATTGTTTCTTCATTTAAGAGCAGCGCGGTTAATTTTGATATGAGGGTTTGTGTATGACGTCGATTAAATTATCTGACTGGTAGTTTATTTTCCCAGATATGGAAGTGTTAAAATAAAAAATTGAAACTTAAATATTAAGAGCTCGAACAGTACAACGCCAGGCATTCTGCCCAACGCTCTAACAAGTCTTCCAACACGGCAATATTGTCAAGGTTGATGATGATAACGATGATAATAACGATGACGATGATGATAATGATGATGATGATGATGATGATGACGATGATGATGATGATGATAAACGTGTATGAATATACAATGGCATCCATCTGTGTTAATACTAAATAAATGATGAAATATTTCAAAACTAGAAAAATCTATTAACCATTTCGGCAAAATCGAAACACCTGGCACAATATATGCATAAAACATTATATTTACATAAGAGAAGCAAGGACCATAGGTTATGGCATTTATCTTTAGCATAGCTATTAGCAATATCACTGAAAAATAGTACCTAGAATTTCCAAACATTATCCAAGCAGAACAATTATCAGAGACAC
>NC_043008.1:61347574-61387574 GCF_006345805.1 Octopus sinensis
AGTGCATTGAGAGTAGGAAAACGTGTCTGCTGTTCCTCACGAGTCCATTTTCGTTAGTCTTTAAGATTACTATAATGCTAAACAATTTTTAGATCCCTTTTACTGGCTGTGTTTGTACGGGTAAATCAAAATTTATGTTAGTACAATGATTGTTTCAGAACTATAGCAGTTTAAGATTTAGTGGTGCTTTTTCAGTGCGGAGATAATTTCATGTCTTATTTTAGAGTGCCGACGCTTCCAATTGCCAGATATAGTGTTTACTGCTTCCTTTGTGACTGATGCTAACTGTAGAGGCTTAAGTTTTCTTTCTTCAGTTAAGTTCTCTTTTCATACTTGATTCTGTTTCACTTATGCTACGTGTGACGTTGATGTGTTGTTTCAGGTCACATCTGGTTTTATTAGGCTGTGTATTGCAATTGTGCAATGATTGTCTTACATTTCATTGCTATTAATCTCAATATCCTTATTCACGTACAACTATTTTGTCAATTTGTCGATATATTTTAAGACATCTATGCTGGTGATTTTCGGGTAGAAGAGATCTGCAAATTTTAATTACATCTCTTGGGAACCTGGTGCCAGCTAACGTGTTTGATGTTCGTGAAACTTTGGTTAGTTCAGTCATGTGTGAGGCGTTTGTTATGAAATTAGAGAAGAGACTGGTTCATCTGTGGATTTAATTCCAAGAGAATTTCAGCAGAAGCCTAACCCTAGTGGTGGGTTAGTTGAATTAGCTTTATATAATATATCTACTGACGTGGGCTGTTTAACATATTAAACAGTAGAGAAACGATATTGTTGTGTTATCTCTCTTGGCTCTGTACCGGTTTTAGTATCTCTGTTCATTTTCTTATTGTTCTCTAGGTGTTAAAATGTTTAGAATATGATGAGATAGGATGCACAACATACTGTGGAATAATCAGATTAATGCACTCAGTTTAAATGTTTTTATTACGTTACTGTAGTTTGTTTTGCTCTATATCACATATTTGAATTTGTAATGAATTTAAATATGGAATCGAATATAATTTGCAGTGGCAAAAGCTAAGAATCACTATTTTATAGATACGTTAAGATTCCTCCTTTGTGTAGAATATCAGTTTATGACCTACATATAAAAGTGTTACGTGTTTGGATTAAGTTTCACTTCTTGTCTTATTCATTGGCGAATATTTCTGGAGGGAATATTGTTGCTTTGTTTCACGAAAATGCAATGTTAAGCTGCTCGAGATGCATTATTATACATTCACCTTTTGTTGTTTGTTATATTTATGGGATATACTGTTGATAATGGAATATTCTCTCCATAATACATTAAAAATGCTTATTTTTGATGCTCTAGTTTCAGTTCGTTCGTTGAATCGCAATTTTTAGAGGTATTAACAAAACGACTCCATTTTCATAGTGGCATCATCTCCCTATATGTATTCAATAATTCATTGGGGACTTAATCCTGACAGTTTTCGGCGATTCTGCTGTTGAACTGCAGATAATGTTAACAACATTATGCGGGAAATATATGCGTGTACATACATAGAGTATATCCAGAGGAGAATGCTTAAAATAGTCTGTTTGATAAACAATGATATTGTACTTAACAGAAGTATATTACAAAATATATGGTACTCCATGCTTTATAATGCTGATTAAGGAGATTCGGTTTGGAATAGAGGAGATACTATCTAGATTGCTAAAAGACGTAGTGATGACCTTTGAAAATACTAGATGTAGTCATAGCAATGAACATGTGAGCTATAAAATTTTAAATTGACAATATTTTCAATATTTTTTGAAAGGCAAAACCCTCATTGAAAATATATTGCAGGTTATATATACATATATATAGAATGGGAAGGATTGTATATATATATATAGGGAGAGTTTACGAAAAAAGCAAGAGACGAAGACAGGCGGTGTACAAAACAAACAGATGTATTAGTATAACGTTCAGGAATAGAAAAAAAGTATTTTACGTTTCGAGCCTATGCTCCTCTACAGAAAGGGGCACAGGAAAAACAAGGAAAGAATCAAGGAGAGAAAAAGTGTGTGCAGTGGATAACGATCTATCATCTACGTATATATATATATATATATATATATATATATAGATATATATATATATATATATATATATATATATATATGTATGCATGTATATGCATATGGATTTATATGTATGTGTGTATGTATGTAATATGTAGATATTTATGTATGGATGTATACATACTTACATACATATATGTGTATGTGTATATATATATATATATATATATATATAAATGTGTGTGTGTGTATGCAAATAAAAGAAGGAAAATGCAGACACTTTACATAGTTTTAATATATTTTTGTTATATTTTATATTATGATTCTCGGCTAGTTTCGCTTTTGCTAATCATGACCAGAAGGCTTTTGTCCATATTGGTCGGCCCGAGGCTATAGTAGAAGTCACTTGCCCAAGGTGAAACGCAGTGGGACTGAAACCAGATGCATGTGGTTGGTGAACAAGCTACATAGCACGCAGCCACTTCTGCGTTTTGATATATTTATTAGGTAATATGATTTCATTTTCATATGAATACATATACACACATACAAACAAACACGCATATAAATGTGTTAATGAGTGTGTGTTTGCGTGCCTCTGTATATCTGTGTGTGTCTACGTCTATGCGTATATACATGTATATAGAATTTTAGATAACCTTCTGAAGAACGACAATAATCAGGAAACTATGTAATTTATAAATATAGCGGAAGCTTTAAATATCTTGATGGGTTATCTAGATAAGCACCATTTTATATTCCATTTTGCATTATAAATATTGCTAAATAATAAATTACAAGGGAAATTATATCTACATACATATTTGTCAATAAGAAACATAATATATATAAAATAGAAATAAAATGTCTTCCATTTTATTAGCTACTATCAAAAATAGTTTCACACCAATAATCGTTTCACACTCTTTCATAGTGATCTAGGTATTGTAATTGATCTTCGAATTTATTTTATGCTGATCGATCTCCGATGAAAAATTATGGACTATAAATTTATTGCAAACAAGCATAATATTCGAAAGAAATTACTAGGTTAATTTCTTAAACAATATGTGTACTAATATAACAGACAATAAAAAGGAATTGAGTGGAGTGGCATGTGATCTTATGTAGACAACTAGAAACCATCAACCCTGCGTTGTTCTCCAAATTATTTGTGAACAGTTGTGACCTGATGGAATATACCGCATCGAGAACCTTTCACTTGTTATCTATGCTTCAATTTGGTAGACGGAAACTGAAAGAAGCCCGTCGTATATATATATATATATATATATATATAAGCGTGTATGTATATGTATGTGTGTGTATATGTTTGTCCCTCCAACATCGCTTGACAACAGATGCTGGTGTGTTTATGTCCCTGCAACTTAGCGGTTCGGCAAAAGAGACCGATAGAATAAGTACCAGGCTTACAAAGAATAAGTTCTGGGGTCGATTTTGTCGACTAAAGGCGGTGCTCCAGCATGGCCGCAGTCAAATGACTGAAACAGGTAAAAGAATAATGAACGTATGTTTTAATAGTCCCCTGTTATTTTTGACACAATCTAATGAGTTGGAGGTGCATCGCTGCTAATCTAGAGCTAAATATGTGCACATCATGTGGAGCAATGGTTGTTTTCTTACTGGATATCGTTTACTGAAATATCTAGATAACAAACTGCTTTGTATTTAGGTAAATGTGTTAAGGGCAAAACATAGACATATTCTGGAAATGAACCTCATCTCCATAATATTGATAGATATATGTGTATCTTATTTAAATATAGCACCAATCCATGTTCTGCTGTGGTATTGAAATGGGTATTTGAGTAACGTAGTTAATTTTGTATTGCGCATTCTGATTAGAGAACCAATAGAACAAATATGGCCAAACGCAATTACTTCTCCGTGAATATCTTATTTTGCTATAAGTAGCATTAAAGTCTCTTCCGTATGTAATACTCTCTCCAATAGTTTTAACATATGTATAGCAACTGAATAGTGAGATCAAAATTTTTCATCGTCCACTATTATATAATTTTTTTTATCATGCATTAGTACAAGCAAATGATTTGAAGTCTTCATTTTGCCTTGGAAATATTTATTAAGTAAATATATTTTCGTAGCGGTACATGGCCTAGTGAGTATAGCAGCGGACTCGCGGTCGTGGAATCGCGGGTTCGTATCTCAAACCGGGTGAGGAGTGTGTTTATGAGCGAAACACCTAAGCTCCACGTGGCTCTGGCAGAAGGTAATGGCGAACTTCTGCTGACTCTTTCGCCACAATTTTTCTCTCACACTTTCCTCCTGCATCTAGCAGCTCACATGTGACGGACTGGCGTCCCGTCCAGGTGGGGAACCTTTACGCCAATAAAACTGTGAAACCGGTCCTTATGAGCCAGGCATGGTTCGAGAAGGAACAAACAACAACAAATATATTTTAATTTCAAAACTCTATGTAGATGCTTCATTATTTATAGGACTATTGAAATATATCTAGAGTTGATGCAATTACCTACATTCTCAGTATCCGCATTTAATATTCTTTGATATTGAAAGAATTTTCTGTATTTGTGAACGCCAGTGGTGTTTTGCATGTTTTGGCACCAGCTCATATTAAATAATCTATTGTTATTAGCTAGAACACCAGTTTAGAATCAATATTTTGCTTAAATGATATGAAAAGAAATAACTAAATGATCTGAAATATATCATTGTCCATCTTGCTGAATCAGAAAATTTTGATTCCACTAATGTTCTGACAGTCTGCCAATGCTGACTCAGATTATCACATCATTGACTTTCTCCTATTAATTGAGAAAGAAATGAAAACATTTACACTATGCCTGGCTCTTCTTAAGAGATTATTTCTCTCAGTATTGGGACTGTTGGCAATGAGTCTTTTTTTCTCTTCTTTTCATCCCTGCTCATTCGTACTAAATAAAGAAACTAAGATCTTTTTGGCAACAATATCTTTAAAAAGAACTTTGTTTTTCCTCAGTATTCTAAAAACATAAGAACATGGGCCATTAATAAAAATAACTGTAAATGAACTTACTTAGAAGCATTAAAAATGTTCGTTAGAAAATAATTAATATGAGGCAAGATCATAACTGTGTCAACATGTATATCTCTTTCAACATCTATGAAAATATTCAGTGAGATAAGGCTTGTCAGTAAACGATTTATATTTACTTATACAAATTCCCGCATTTATGAACGTGGTAGATAAGTCATTAATTTTGATAGCGTTACTGAGTGTTTTATGATTTCGCGCTAAAAATACTTACTTGATACATCAATGAAAGTTGCACACTTTCAATAAATGTCACCAGAGTGAAAATTAAAGCCAAATATCGTAACTGCTATTTGCTATAAAACTGAATATAATATTCTCACAATCTGGTAAGGAACATATGATATATTCGAGAACTAGATTACATTTTTAAAAGATGAATTGCCTTTCCTTTGATTTTGTTAAAGTTTACTTCAAAATGCCAGATAACAATCGAAACTATGAAACGAAAGATATATTTTATATTTTAGTCTTTATCCACACATTTGTCGTTCATGGTCAGATTATATTGGAGATGTCAAGGGATTATAGCGCAGCATAATCCTTTTGTTGACAATGTTGCAAGGCAAAAAATATATTGATTACATAAATTTGATTGAAACTAAAATGTCATATGTTAACAATAAAATATTTTAAACGGTAATATCAAAAACAAACATCTAACTTCATGACAAAACTGTTATATCAACATACATATGTCAAGTTGATTTATAGTAGTCTTGAAATACCGAATATTGTACTTGGGTTTTACCTTTATTGGATTACTCAGAGTTCAGTTCATTAACTAATTTCATAAAGTAACATAACCAAAGATGCGTTATTTTAATATATATAAATGTAAATATTACTGCATTGAAATCTGTTATTTTAATATTTTTCGCATGAAAATCTTATACACTGACATACAAGAGCAACTAACTTATTACTAGAAATCAAGAAGGTCGAATTTTTATACATATATACGCTAAGTCGATGTCTCAGATATATTACACGTACAATATATAGATATTTATTTAAATTCATTGTAAAGTATTATTAAACTGGTGTTTACGTTAACTTGCATTTTACATTTAATGGTAATATTAGATATGGGAATAAAACAGTGACTTAGCAGAATCGTTAGCACGCCTGGCAAAATGCTTAGCGGCAATTCTTTCGTCTTTAATCTATGAGTTCAAATGTCGCCGAGGTCGATTTGTTCTTTCATAATTTTGAGGTCGATAAAATACGTACCAATTGAGTAATGGGGTCGATGTCATCGATTTTCCCTCCCCCGAAATCGCTGGCCTTCTACCAAAATTTGGAACTAATATTACACATGTGAATAAAGCGGCGAGCGATCAGAATAGTTAGCACGTAGAATAAAAAGCTTAGCAGTATTTTCTCCCTTTTTTGTGTTCTGAGTCCTAATTCTGCCGAGACCGATTTTGTTTTTATTCCTTTGGGATCGATGAAATATATAGCAGTTAAGCACTCGGACCATTTAAACACTCCTCCAAAATTTCTCTCCTTGTACCATAATTTGAAACTAACATTACATATTTAAATAAGACGGTGCGCCAACAGAATTGTTTGCACACCGGGCGAAATGTGTAGTCGTATTTTGTCTGCCGTTCTGAGTTCAAATTCCAGCGAGGTCGACTTTGCCTTTCATTCTTTCGGGGTCGATTAAATAAGTAGCAGTTACGCACTGAAGTCGATATACTCCACTTAATCCGTTTGTCTGTCCTTGTTTGTCCTCTCTGTGTTTAGCCCGTTGTGGGTAGTAAAGAAATAGGTATTATCTCCCTCGCGGCGAGATGGCAGAAACGTTAGCACGCAGGGCGAAATTCTTAGCGGTATTTCGTCTGCCGCTACGGTCTGAGTTCAAATCCCGCAGAGATCGAATTTCGGTGTCAAAGAATCACGTACCATTTGAACACTGGTGTTGATGTAATCGACATACCGACTCCCCGAAATTTCCAGCATTGTGCCAATATTGAAAAACCTTTATCGTATATGTACATCTTTTCATGTAGTCAGATCAATGAAACGATAATAATGTACTTTTACTCGATATAAATTCCCATAAAGAATCCAAATGCGCAAATCTGTATTGAATAACCCAAGAACCTAGCAGAACATTTTCTAACTTATATATATATATCGATGTTGCTTTTATAAACTCTGTTCCTTTTGCCCCTTGATCTAATTTATGATTTCTTCTGACAGGGTCGTTTGAAGATAAACTTATTATTTTTGTTAACTGAAATATGGTATTAATATCGCATCATGCTTTGCTACCAGAGAAAATTGCAATGAAAAATGTTACCTCCAAATCATACGCTACGATGGCTTTCACTCTGTTGCTGCAAAAGCGGATTTAGCAATAAATCGCTATTCAACGTATTAAAAGTTTAAAATATTTTTGCAGTTATTTCGTACAAGATGCGCTCGTCACGCCGTAGCTCTAACTTGCAAGTTCCTGTTATGTTGCACACAAACGTTTCCATCGGAAGTAGCCGTAACATTCTCGCAAAAATAACACACAAACATATACACACTCGCGTGTGTATATGTGTATGTGTGTAGGCATGTATCCATGCATATATATATATATACATATATATATATATAGACATACGTTTATATACATATATACATATACATACATATGCACACGTATACATACATACATATACACACATATACATATACATACATACATATATATATATATATATTCTCCTTTACTCTTTTACTTGTTTCAGTCATTTCATTGTGGCCATGATGGAGCACCGTCTTCAGTCGATCAAATCGACCCCAGGACTTATTCTTTGTAAGCCTAGTACTTATTCTATCGGTGTCTTGCCGAACCGCTAAGTTACTGGGATGTAAACACACCAGTATTGGTTGTCAAGCGATGTTGGAGGATCCACAAACATACACACACACACTCACACACACACACACACACATATATATATATATATGTATATATATATATACATAGATAGATAGATAGATATATACATATATACGACGAGCTTCTTTCGGTTTTCGTCTTCCAAATCCACTCACAAGGGTTTGGTCGGCCCGAGCCTATAGTAGAAGACACTTGCCCAAGGTGCCACACAATGGGACTGAACCCGAAACCATGTGGTTGGAAAGCAAGCTACGTACCACACAACCACTCCTACGCCTATATATATATATATAATAGGTTGAGTCGAAAGGCTTTTCAGATATTTACTAATGACTTTTGGACACTTCTGTCTCGAATTACTAATTTGATACAACTTGTGATCTAATCGTTGCTGAACTGTATATTATTTATTTTGCATCTGTGATAATGGGTGGTTAAAAAAAAAACTGCAATTAGAAACAATGTATGCTGTGGAAAAAGGAGGCAGTGCAAGGAAAGTGGCGAAGAATATCATTGACATGGAATGCTTAGGAACTGCCAACGAACGTTTGGTAGAAAACTGGTCCAAACGTTTCAAGGAAGTTGACACCATTCTCCAAGACACACAACACTTATGAGAACTGTTCTGAAGGATGAGTCCTTGCGGGAAATCGTTGAGCAACTGCCAAGCAAAAGCATTGGTACGTTGTTGGCAGAACGTGGTCCTGCACAATGTAGCACAAAAACGCATCAACTTAGCCATGACCCAGTGAGCAAACGCTCATGAGAATTTTCCTAATTAACTGGACAAAGATCAGGCTTAACGACATGGGAACATTTGGAAACAAACGCTGGCGAATCCTGAAAATGCCAGGTTTTTGCATTGAATTGTAACTGAGAATGAAATGTAACTCTGTTAAAACAAATTACTAGCTCCGTTGGGGTCAGGTTTCGGAACCTGTTATGAAACAAGGGCAGTCTGAACAGAAGATCATCTTGGTGGAATTTCGAGGCGGTGTTGATCTTTGAGGTGTCCATGCTGTTTTTCTATGAAAAATCCTTATTTTTACGATTTTTTGACTGCTGTGTTGCCATTTTTCGGTGAATTTCATCCAGAAAAATGTTCACTTAAAGAGAATAACAAGCTTCATAATGTAAAATGTTTACTTTTCAAAAATTCCAATTCTAAAGGGTCAAAACAAACCCGAGCAATGCCGGGCGTTCCTGCTAGTACTGTATAAAAGCAAGTTTGATTCATCAAATTTGATCTTTATCGTATAGTAGTTGTTAAGAATTTAAAACGAGTCAAAAAATGTAGCTTGTGGACAGTCACTCAACTCACTAAATTTATTAGCTAGCTCTTCCTTAAATTTCATGTTATTGCAATTCTGCTTTTGAAAAGAATTATTAAAAACGTTACTCAATTAATAAAAGAATTGGTGTCATAACTTTTTCTTTGATTCGATATTCAAGTTATGGTTAAATGGTTTTCTTTGAAAATCATTGTTTCTTCTATTCATTTGAGTGTAGAATAAAGTCAAGAGTTGTTTGAATATTTATAGGTATCTAATAAAAATGTCACTACGACTTAAGATACAAGTTAAATTCAGAACATTTTAAAATACACATAAAAAATTAATCTTGAAAAGAAAATCACGTGGAAAATAGATTCCTATAAGAATGAATAAGAAAAACAGGCATAGATGATTTAGCAAAGGAGCTATATTCTTAAGGAATGCCAAGGAAAAAGAGAAATATTGAAGTTTCTGTACAATGTATTTGTAGATTTGCCAGAATTAGCCTTTGTAGAAATCTATCGAGGGAAAATAAAATATTTTCTCCAATTTGATGATATATTTTTAAAACTTTTTATTTAAAAGTTGTAACTTATGACTCAGTGTGTGTGATATACATTATTCCTCATAATTCTCTTTTTACAAAATAAATGAATCGAGATATATACCAATTTCAGAAATGAATACTTGTTTCTTTTCAAATATATCTAATAATTTAAATCATATGAAATTGACATAACATACCGGTGAATAAAACAACTAAAAGTCCCAAGTTGTTATAACGTATGTTATAACTCTTAGTGACAATTTATTTATAGTATGTGAAAATACCCTGGAGTTGGATCTAAAATTCAGGTGAAAGAATGATGATATAATAAATGAGAAATGTTCGCAAAACAATATTTGATACGTGAGAAGACAAAGAGCTATTTATGGGTGTTGCTATAAAATTATGTTTGGAATGGATGATAAATGTAGATATTATATATGTCATTATTTGACCGTACAAGCATATTAGATGCGTACAATAACAAATGCAATATGTTACAAAAGGTAAACACTTATCTATGATGTAATAAGTAGGAGTAATGCTTTTCCAGTTCAATATCCACATGACAACAATGAAATATGAAATGAGACATCTCAACGTACCATTTACAATATTCAATGCCTTAGGAAAACCAGATAATTTCCATAGCAACGTAGGTATAATTTCCAGTAAGGATTCTTCGTTTTCTCTCTTCCTGTCTCTGTTTCATTCTATATCTATACACACTCCCACCCCTACCCACCCCCACACACACCACCATAGCTCCTCCTTCTCCCTATTTCTCTTTCACTCTAACAGCTGGTCTCCCTCCCCTCTTCCTCTTTCTCACTATCTCTGCCTCATTTAAAAGGTCAATTCTTGTCATAAATTTGACTACTGTATTCTATTTCTCTTCCTCTTTTACTTGTTTCAGTCATTTGACTGCGGCCATGCTGGAGCACCGCTTTTAGTGGAGCAAATCGACCCCAGGACTTATTCTTTGTAAGCCTAGTACTTATTATATCGGTCTCTTTTGTCGAACAGCTAAGTTACGGGGAGGTAAACTCACCACCATCGGTTATCAAGCTATGTTGGGGGGATACAGAAACACAAACATATACACACGTATATTCACACACACATATACATATATACGATGGGTATCTTTCAGTTTCCGCCTACCAAATCCCCTCACAAGACTGGTCGGCCCGACGCTATAGTAGAAGACACTTGCCCAAGTTGCCACACAGTGGGAATGAACTCGGAACCATGTGGTTGGTAAGCCAGCTACTTACCACACTGCGACTCCTGCGCATGTATTTTGAAGTATGTATGTATGTATACGCTTGTGTTTGTGCATCTACGTATGTATAAAAACACACACACAAACATACACACACACACACACACGTATATGTATATAGCATTATACGTTATGTTTGCTAGGTGTGTGCTAATAGTTACACATCTTCAGCTCCACCGGAAATGTGCTAAATACTTTTCTACTTCACTTCCATTTTTTCTAGTATAAAACATACATATAGTATAAAACATGTATAAAACATGTATAAAATATGTATAAAACATGTATAAAACATGTATAAAATATGTATAAAATATGTATAAAATATGTATAAAACATGTATAAAATATGTATAAAATATGTATAAAATATGTATAAAAAATGTATAAAACATGTATAAAATATGTATAAAATATGTATAAAACATGTATAAAACATGTATAAAATATGTATAAAATATGTATAAAATATGTATAAAACATGTATAAAATATGTATAAAATATGTATAAAATATGTATAAAACATGTATAAAATATGTATAAAATATGTATAAAACATGTATAAAATATGTATAAAATATGTATAAAATATGTATAAAACATGTATAAAATATGTATAATATGTATAAAATATGTATAAAAAATGTATAAAACATGTATATAAAATATGTATAAAATATGTATAAAACATGTATAAAACATGTATAAAATATGTATATAAAACATGTATAAAATATGTATAAAATATGTATAAAATATGTATAAAACATGTATAAAATATGTATAAAATATGTATAAAACATGTATAAAATATGTATAAAATATGTATAAAACATGTATAAAATATGTATAAAATATGTATAAAACATTTATAAAATATGTATAAAATATGTATAAAACATGTATAAAACATGTATAAAATATGTATAAAATATGTATAAAATATGTATAAAATATGTATAGAACATGTATAAAATATGTATAAAATATATATAAAACATGTATAAAATATGTATAAAATCTGTATAAAACATGTATAAAACATGTATAAAATATGTATAAAACATGTATAAAATATGTATAAAATATGTATAAAACATGTATAAAATATGTATAAAATATGTATAAAATATGTATAAAACATGTATAAAATATGTATAAAATATGTATAAAATATGTATAAAATATGTATAAAACATGTAGAAAATATGTATAAAATATGTATAAAACATGTATAAAATATGTATAAAATATGTATAAAATATGTATAAAACATGTATAAAATATGTATAAAATATGTATAAAACATGTATAAAATATGTATAAAATATGTATAAAATATGTATAAAATATGTATAAAATACGTATAAAACATGTATAAAATATGTATAAAATATGTATAAAACATGTATAAAACATGTATAAAACATGTATAAAATATGTATAAAATATGTATAAAATATGTATAAAACATGTATAAAATATGTATAAAATATGTATAAAATATGTATAAAATATGTATAAAACATGTATAAAACATGTATAAAATATGTATAAAACATGTATAAAATATGTATAAAATAAGTATAAAACATGTATAAAATATGTATAAAATATGTATAAAATATGTATAAAACTTGTATAAAACATGTATAAAATATGTATAAAACATGTATAAAATATGTATAAAATATGTATAAAACATGTATAAAATATGTATAAAATATGTATAAAATATGTATAAAATATGTATAAAATATGTATAAAATATGTATAAAACATGTATAAAACATGTATAAAATATGTATAAAACATGTATAAAATATGTATAAAATATGTATAAAACATGTATAAAATATGTATAAAATATGTATAAAATATGTGTAAAACATGTATAAAATATGTATAAAATATTTATAAAATATGTATAAAACATGTATAAAACATTGTATAAAATATGTATAAAATATGTATAAAATATGTATAAAACATGTATAAAATATGTATAAAATATGTATAAAACATGTATAAAATATGTATAAAATATGTATAAAATATGTATAAAACATGTATAAAATATGTATAAAACATGTATAAAATATGTATAAAACATACATATAGTTCCTACTCTTTTCCTTATTGTAATATTTTCTATATTCAAGACCATTTTTAAAACCCAGTTGCATATCTCCAAGTTTCAAACTACTATATTCAAGATTCGAATGGAAAAAAATGTTACCGCATTTTATTATCATATAGGTCGACTTCACCTTTCGTCATTTCCGGATAGAAAACAACGAGCCTGTTCACTATTGGAATGGATGTAATCTACAATACACTTCCCTTAAAGTTTCAGGCCTTCTCTCTATATTATAGAGAATAATTATACAGTATGCTAAAAATCAGGGTGTATTTTACTTCATTTATTTAATGCGTTTATTTACTGCCGAGTCAACTTTGAGCGCATTTACGTGTAAATTGCACAGATAATATCAAAGTTATTGCTTTATGCCTTAAAATAACTGTACGGTCTCAAGAGATATACCGTTTCTATATTATTTTATAAAAGAGGAAATTGCATCACGAAATATTGTTGTATAGTTGCAATATTATTGATTCAGATAATATATAAATATTCAAATATCAATTTTACAATTACTGTGTTCACTAGTGTAGCTAGTGTATGTGCTCCACCCCACCCAATATATATATTGCCTACAGCAGGCCCAAAAGTAGTGCTACCCCCATAGATGTGCCACCCGGAACGGACTGCCCCCTCCGCCATTCATAGCTATGCTAGTGCCAGTATTCCTTAACTTGCAAATAATTTTTCTAATCGAGGCACAAAGCCCGAAATTTGGGGAAAGGGAGCCAGTTGATTAGATCGACTCCAGTACGTAACTGGTACTTAATTTATAGATATCGAAAAGATGAAATGCAAAGTCGACCTCGGCGGAATTTGAACTCAGAACGTAGCGGCAGACGAAATGCCTAATTTTTACTACACACAAGGGGCTAAAAACACAAAGGACAAACAAGGACAGACAAACGGATTATATCGACCCCAGTGCGTAACTGGTACTTAATTTATCGATCCTGAAAGGATGAAAGGCAAATTTGACCTCGGCGGAATTTGAACTCAGAACGTAAAGACAGACGAAATACGGCTAACCATTTCGCCCGACGTGCTACCGTTTCTGCCAACTCGCCGCATTTAACTTGTAAATAATTATCATTCCAAGAGTGCTGTCATTATTACTGTTTCTTCCGAGGCGGAGAGGTGGTAGATTCGTTAGCACACCGGAAAGAAAATATTTAGCAGCATTTCTTCCAACATCATGGAAGGTCGACTTTATTTTCCGAAGTCAACTTTACTTTCCATTCTTTCGATGTTGAAAAATTAATGCCAGTTGAATATTGGGTTCGTTGTAATCGACTCACCCCACTCCCAAACTTACTAGTCCTGTGCCAAAATGGGAAACTCTTATCAAGATCTCGAGTTGGCAGGATCGCTAGCAGGCCAAACAAATGTTTCAGTGGCATTTCTTACGTTTTTAGTTCAAATTGCATTTCATCCTTTCGAGGTCAGTGATATATGTATCAGCTGAGCACTGGGGTAGGTGTAATCGACGTATTCCCCTCTTCCCAAATTGCTGGCCTTTTGCCAAAATTTGAAATCCCGCTCCGTCCCCTCCTCCTAATCATCATCATCATCATCATCATCATCATCAACATCATTATCATCATCATTGTTATTCGACATTTGGTATTTTCAGGCAAATTTCTACTACTTCACCTGCTACACCTCCGTGAGGAGTAGCCTGTCGTGCTTTTGTTCATGGGCAACTACTAACTCTCTGCGGTATTGTATGGCATCAGTATGTTTTGTTATGACCTTTCGCTAGAATCTTTTGTCGTATTAGTGTTTATATTGTGTATAATTTGAGATGTTAGGTATCCGACCTGTAGAGTACATGTTGTGGGTGTCGTTTATTTTATTGGATAGTTACTGTAAAGAGTCTAAAATTTTTGGATAGGGTATTATTTTAAAGGTATAACTTAAAGGTATAATTTCTACGTTTGTGTTCATACTCTTACTCTTTACTCTTTTACTTGTTTCAGTCATTTGACTGCGGCCATGCTGGAGCACCGCCTTTAGTCGAGCAAATCGACCCCGGGACTTATACTTTGTAAGCCCAGTACTTATTCTATCGGCCTCTTTTTGCCGAACCGCTAAGTGACGGGGACGTAAACACACTAGCATCGGTTGTCAAGCAATGCTAGGGCGACAAACACAGACACACAAACACATACACACACATACATATATATATATAAATACATATATACGACAGGCTTCTTTCAGTTTCCGTCTACCAAATCCACTCACAAGACATTGGTCGGCCCGGGGCTATAGCAGAAGACACTTGCCCAAGATGCCACGCAGTGGGACTGAACCCAGAACCATGTGGCTGGTAAGCAAGCTACTTACCACACAGCCACTCCTGCGCCTATATTATTTTTTTTTTATCATACACAATGCTCCAATTATTACTGGTCTCTTTGACAATTTATTTGTTTTTTTTGTGCAATATTTTCGTCCGAAGTTACTGCAGTATCTATCAGTAAGAAGGTGTTTATCGCTATTATTTTAGCGTTTTCGTCTGTTCCTAGATATTGTATTGGTAATTGTGATCTAATTCTCTGATTTCTGTGTCCATGTCGAATTCTTCAACCAAAATTTAGGGCTTTGTGTCTCTAGTAGCAAGGACATTTGGAAATCATTTAATACGTGCAGTTCTGTTTTACGTAATATTAATAACAAGAAATGCATCCATTACGCAAATCTTCCTCAGTTAAAGCATTTCAGAACTTTCTTCTGAAATTATTTAAAACCCTAAAGTTTACGTAATAGATAGATTTCCTATTACGTATTACGCAAACACGAACCATACGCATTAACAGGTTTCAAAATACCATTGTTTTCTCCAGAATGGCCGCAGTCATATGACTGAAACAAGTAAAAAAGTAATACGACTTAATCCCAGTACAAACTAACCGGTTCAAACTCAACTTATGCAAATACACAAACAACGACTTGAATTAGTTTCCTATATCTGATTCCAGTCGCACTGTGCGCCGCTTGTTAGCATAACACGATATATTTATTTATATATATATATATTATATATATATATATATAATATATATATAAATACATATATACGACAGGCTTCTTTCAGTTTCCGTCTACCAAATCCACTCACAAGACATTGGTCGGCCCGGGGCTATAGCAGAAGACACTTGCCCAAGATGCCACGCAGTGGGACTGAACCCAGAACCATGTGGCTGGTAAGCAAGCTACTTACCACACAGCCACTCCTGCGCCTATATTATTTTTTTTTTATCATACACAATGCTCCAATTATTACTGGTCTCTTTGACAATTTATTTGTTTTTTTTGTGCAATATTTTCGTCCGAAGTTACTGCAGTATCTATCAGTAAGAAGGTGTTTATCGCTATTATTTTAGCGTTTTCGTCTGTTCCTAGATATTTGTATTGGTAATTGTGATCTAATTCTCTGATTTCTGTGTCCATGTCGAATTCTTCAACCAAAATTTAGGGCTTTGTGTCTCTAGTAGCAAGGACATTTGGAAATCATTTAATACGTGCAGTTCTGTTTTACGTAATATAATAACAAGAAATGCATCCATTACGCAAATCTTCCTCAGTTAAAGCATTTCAGAACTTTCTTCTGAAATTATTTAAAACCCTAAAGTTTACGTAATAGATAGATTTCCTATTACGTATTACGCAAACACGAACCATACGCATTAACAGGTTTCAAAATACCATTGTTTTCTCCAGAATGGCCGCAGTCATATGACTGAAACAAGTAAAAAAGTAATACGACTTAATCCCAGTACAAACTAACCGGTTCAAACTCAACTTATGCAAATACACAAACAACGACTTGAATTAGTTTCCTATATCTGATTCCAGTCGCACTGTGCGCCGCTTGTTAGCATAACACGATATATTTATTTATATATATATATATATATATATATATATATATATATAATATATATATATATATATATATGTATGTATGAAACCTTTTCATTTACAGACATCATAGCAAGTCGTTGATAATCAAAGTCAAGTAATATAACGTTGAAGCTAAAAAGGAAAAATATTCAAATCGTTACCGGAATACGCAAACTTTTTATTAGTCAAAAGTCTGAACACTGCACCCAGTTAACCGATCATAAATTTAAATAATAACATGTTACATTGACTACAAACCACATATTTATATGAACGACATATAAGCATCCAAGTAAATTGGCCAGCGTTATACGTTTGCTCCTGGACATTGTTATTAAGAGGATGAAAAGAAATCAACAGCTCAGTTTTTTAAATTCGGTCTGGCATTCAAGGGTAAAATTATAAATTGTAACACATTTATTCTGGTGCACTGCAATATTAGATATTCTACTGTCTTGTGCTACAAAACGATTAATAATCTTAGATATAAACTTCACAGACTTGTCTCTCTCTGTGTGTTGTTGATATTTTCCAGTCTGAATCTCAATTCCTTCACGCTTTCATGACTCACTTAATTTAAATATTAGTCGTGTGTTTAGACATTATCTGAGACAATGTTTACAGACATGGTCTTTCATGTACAAGTACGTAAGTATATGTCCACACTATCAGATGTGCCTGCTTCTACCTATCTGCATATAATATATATACGCATATGCATACTGTATTTATGAATCTGTGTGTGTATACGTATGATTATATTTAAAAGGAAAATGCATATATATATATATATATATATATATATATATATAATATATATGCTTATATATATATATGCTTATATTTATAAGGAAAAGGCATTTACATACATATATTATGCATGCATATTCACATCTACACACACTTATGTACAGATGACAAACATATTTCTAGTACATCACAGAAAAATTTGTATTAGAAGTAAACTATGCAGAGTACTAAGTATAGCATAGTTGATATACGTTCAGTGAAATCTTGGATATTACACGTAAACATCAAAGATATTTTCTGATTCCAGCACACACAAACGTATATGTATACGTACATGCACGCACACACACACACACACCACACACACACACACACACAGACACACACACATATATATATATATATATATATATATATACAGAAACTCAACTAATACATATACAGCACTGAAGTATCACACACGCAGACATATACAAACTCAGTTATAGGAATTACGGGATTATTTGTATGTGTGTGTTTCTGTCAGTCTGTGTGTGTGTGTGTTCGTGCTTGCGTATATGTGTGTGTTTGTGGGTGTGTGTGCTTGTGGGTGCGTGTGTTTGTGCGTGTGTGTCTGTGGGTATGTTTGTGTGTATGTTGTTTTCAGTCATTAGATTGCGGTCATGCTGGGGCACCTCCTTGAAGTTTTAGTCCAATGAATCGATCCCAGTACTTATTTTTCAAGCCTGGTACGTATTATGTCGGCTCTTTTGACGAACTGCTAGGTTACGTGGATAATAAATAAACCAACAGTTATTGTAAAGCGGAAATGGGTAATGGGGGAAAACACAGACACACGGACACACACACACACACACACACACATATATATATATATACAGGACGGGTTTCTTTCAGCTTCCGTTTACCAAATTTTCTTACAAATCTTTGGTCGGCTCGAGGCTATAGTAGAAGAGACTTCACGCAATAGTATTGAACCCGGAACCATGTGGTTGGGAAGCAAGTTTCTTACCACACAGCCACACCTGTGCACATATATAGTCAAGAATAAGTCATTGATGCATCAATATTCTCATTTAACAACTCTAGCCTTAATAATAAACGTAGTAATTTTAATGCATTGCAAATCGGTTTATACCAAGGCATATGTGTGTGTGTGTGTGTATACATATGTAAATATATATATGCATGTATGTGTGTGTGAACGAACAGAGAGGGAGAGGGAGAGAGAGAGAGAAACGTATGTGCGTATGTATGTAAGAAGAAGTGTGAGGGTGTGGATATGCATCCGTGTACATATTCTTTCCTGTGTATTCTTGTGCGCATAAATATATTAAAATAATTTATGGTAGAGGAATATTTTAAATTTTGGGAAGCAAGCCTAAACTATGAAGGAATCTATATAAATATACATGTAATAATAATACGGATAGTATAAGAAATGCATCTACGGTCTATATATATATATATATATATATATATATATATATATATATAAATATAACAATTTAGGAATGGCCTAAACAGGCCATTCGTCCACCAGAAAGAGCAGACAGAACTCAAACCGCCAAGTAGTGCAATTCGGAAATAAGGTGAAAATTTAAAAACGTTTACCCTAATTCATCTTTTATACGATGCATCGTTTCGGTGTTTTTAATGATAGACCAGCTTAATTAAATTAAATTAAGCTAGTCTACCATAGGTCACACTTCATCAGTAAAAGAAACCTGGGAGAGACGAATATACACGAGGCGACTGTATCAATGCCTCGGGAATATCTGTCTTAAAATTTTCAAGACCAACGCATTCGCGCCAAACTTATCGGCAGCAAATATAAACTGCCGATTCAATCTCAGAATTAGTCAGAAAATTATCAATTAATCAATTTAGGGTAGCAAAAAATTCAGTAAAAATTTATCGCTACCAAAAATATATATATATATATATATCAATAATTAAGGGTAAAATCAATTAGTTATTAATTAATTTCACCAAGTAGTGTTCAGTATGTAAAAGGACCATTCAAGGCGTATTCAAAATATTACGTTATATAATTAGGACTCAGTAAAATAATTTACTTTGCCACATACTGAAATTTTTAGAAATAGCAGCCAAAAATTTATTTTAGCCATTTCCACTACTTTAAGAAAAGTCTCCCAGATAGTATTTACTCAAAAATAACTCACGTAGATATGGAGGGAAAACAGCAAAATATCACATGTACAAAGGTCTTTGTACATGATTGGGGGAGGTTCGACCCGCATAAAAGCCATTCACTGTGTTTCTCGCTGTAGACAAATTGGTCTAAATACACCAAAACCACCTCCCAACGCTAACCTGTCCAGACTGAGAGATCCAAGCATTACCGAGTGGTTCTCGCCTCTTCAGTCACAGAAACCGAACAGGCAGGGCGCCCTGAGAATGGCTTTATGACGAGTTCGAAATGTCTCAAGTATAGTTGAACTGAGAATAACCTTGCGTCTAAGACCTTGTGTACATTTAAAGTAATTCGAAGTGTTTGTGCATGATGTTGACATAGTCAAATATGTGTGAAGTATTTGAGAGTGATTAGTGCTAGGGTTGCGTGTACAGTAACCCCGCGCTATATTGTGGTTCACCTATCGCGGTTTATTATTTAAGCTTACGTAGAGTCCTCCTTGGTGTACTTTGGCAATGATAATGAAATGAATATATACAAATTATAAAATTAATAAAAAGAAATATACAGTGCAGTACTGTTTCTACTTCGCAGATTTTCACATATCGCGGAGGGTTTTGGAACGTAAAGCCCGCGATAGTCGTGGGATTACTGAAGAAATAGCTGGGATAATGAGAGCGGAAGAAAACATCAAGATTTCTTTTCTTTTGACGTTGACAAAATAAGTACCATTTTAAAACTGAGGCCGATGCGAAAAGAAAACATCTTTGGTGGAACCAACTTCATTTTATAAAGAAACGTGAAATAAATCTGTTAGAATTAAAACAATGCTGAATGGCATCAATATCAGGGTAGAAAATGTGAGAAGACATAATGGTTATTTAATATTCAACTTCAGACGAGGCTGAATAGAGCGGCCAGTCTCTGGTTACATACTAGAACATTCGTATAGTGGTTATACACAGGTATGTAATATACAACTGTTTCAAGATAGTTCTCTACCTGCTAAAGGTGAGGTGTCAACTTAGATATAAGCATAAGACCATTCACAGAACACACACACATACGCAATTATATATTTACGTACGCAAACATGCATTCACACATATATGTATATATATATATATATATATATATATATATATATATATGGGTGACTGTGGCTATCAATATATATATAGAAGCATGTATACACATTCATGTCTCACATCATATATATATATATGTTTATAAATAAACAAATAGATATGTATATATATATATATATATATATATTATATATATAATATATATATGTGTGTGTGTGTGAGTGAGTGTTTGTGTGTGTGTGCGTGTACACACTCATATATGCGGGCATGTGTCTGTGTTCGTCTATATTTGTATGCCTATGTAAAGTTAATACATACACACATTTTTATTATGCAATTACGCTGGTGTAAATATATGTGTGTGTGTGTGTTTGCGTGTGTCTGTGTATACGTATCTACGTATGCGTACAGACGGATGTGCACAGTTAGATAGTTCTATTCAAGTTTACATTCACTTACTATAGACATTTAAAAGTGCACATATCAAATACTTATACAATTATCTGGATATATATATATGTGTGTGTATATGTATGTGAACAAGAAAGAAGTATAGTACATGTATGTGTACGCATGAGTCGAAATATATCTGCTCATTGTCCGAATTCAAATGCTTCAGACGATTCAGCACTTTTCGACAATATATGTAAGATATCAGCTGTACATTGGTAATCATATGGAGAGCTTATATTAAGCTGGTTGTGTTTATGCCTATTCGTGCGGATAATCAAGTACTAAGCAACAATGAAATGCTGCTTTGATCGTATATTTGGAATGTGTACCATGTTGTTATATGTATAGTTCCCCAGATAGAACTATTTGAAATAAAAGAAAAGTCTCCCCCAATTCACATAAGAGGAAGAAAGGAAGAAATATTATTTCATACTTATTAGAGCATTAGTTGCGCTTTATGTACGTACGTGTATATATACATATATACGATCAATATATATATACATATGTCTGACTGTGTGTGTGTCTATAGGCATATTCGTTTACATGTGTATGTGTGGATATATATATACTTATATATATATATATATGTATATATATAAATAAATATACATATATATATATATATATATATATATATACATGTATTTATATATATATGTATATATGTATACATGTATTTATATATATATATATTATATATATATACATATATTATTGGAGAATTGAAGAAATGGAGCTGAACGCAGATTGAACAGAAATCGTTTTATTTCATTCTACACGTGTTTCGAAAGGCACAAATTACCAAAATCCGATTGAATAATGGGACCATATTGTGTCTTTCCCTTCAGGAAGAAAAAAGGAAATCCGTTGGAAGAACAAAAACAGAACAGAGGCGGAGCAAAAAACAAATCGAACTGTGCTCCTAAGAGCCCATGGCGAAACTGTTTATCAGTGTATGTTGAGAACCGGTGGCTGAAGAATTCAACGGGTCAGGCATCGGTCAATCATGTGGGTGAGGGTGTATAGATGTTCTATGTGACCGAGAATAAAGTTCTGACTATTTAAGGAATATTGGATGTTTTATAAGGGGCGAGAAAAAATCTACTTAGAGACGTGTGTGTGTGTATACTGTTCTATATATGTGTGTGTTGGCGTAGGGGTAGAAAACATTTTTTGTGTACGTGTGTGCGTTTGATCGTTCGGCTGTCAGTGGCTACTGCCGTGATAACCGTTGGGTGGCAGAAAGAAAAAAATAAAAAAATATATATATATTATGTTTTATGTGTGTGTGTGTTCATCTAAGCCTGCCTTGTCAAGGAAACCCCCCGCTGTGAGAAAACCAAGCCCCGTTTGTCTTACAGGAGTAATTCCCCTTGCAGTGGTTAATCGTAGATATCTTAAAGGCTATTTCAGAATTTGTTACCAAGGGCTATGGGTGCCGGTATTATTTATAAACGCTATTTAAAGGCCAGATAAGTGTAACGCCGCCAATGGGGGCATCGAAAAGCCGACTGTAAGAGCCCGTTTACCATCCGGCCTCTGGCAAACAAAATATGGAAGAGTTCGGAGACACAAAGGTTGCACTGTCTTCTGCCCCTATCAAATGGGGCAGAAGACAGTGCAACCTTTGTGTCTCCGAACTCTTCCATATTTTGTTTGCCAGAGGCCGGATGGTAAACGGGCTCTTACAGTCGGCTTTTCGATGCCCCCATTGGCGGCGTTACACTTATCTGGACTTTAAATAGCGTTTATAAATAATACCGGCACCCATAGCCCTTGGTAACAAATTCTGAAATAGCCTTTAAGATATCTACGATTAACCACTGCAAGGGGAGTTACTCCTGTAAGACAAACGGGGCTTGGTTTTCTCACAGCGGGGGGTTTCCTTGACAAGGCAGGCTTAGATGAACACACACACACATAAAACATAATATATATATATTTTTTTATTTTTTTCTTTCTGCCACCCAACGGTTATCACGGCAGTAGCCACTGACAGCCGAACGATCAAACGCACACACGTACACAAAAAATGTTTTCTACCCCTACGCCAACACACACATATATAGAACAGTATACACACACACACGTCTCTAAGTAGAATTTTTCTCGCCCCTTATAAAACATCCAATATTCCTTAAATAGTCAGAACTTTATTCTCGGTCACATAGAACATCTATACACCCTCACCCACATGATTGACCGATGCCTGACCCGTTGAATTCTTCAGACACCGGTTCTCAACATTCACTGATAAACAGTTTCGCCATGGGCTCTTAGGAGCACAGTTCGATTTGTTTTTTGCTCCGCCTCTGTTCTGTTTTTGTTCTTCCAACGGATTTCCTTTTTTCTTCCTGAAGAGAAAGACACAATATGGTCCCATTATTCAATCGGATTTTGGTAATTTGTGCCTTTCGAAACACGTGTAGAATGAAATAAAACGATTTCTGTTCAATCTGCGTTCAGCTCCATTTCTTCAATTCTCCAATAATGTTTTAATTTCAATTATCCGCACCAACGCACGGTTGCAACGCCAGATGGTTGTACCTCCAACCGTGCTGTTTACTGCTGTGATTTTTGCTACTAAGGTATCGGTTAAACTTTTGATTAATCTACTACAAGATTATTCATCTTTCTATTTCACATAATATATATATATATATATATATATATATATATATATATAATATATATATATATATTATATATATATATATAATATATATATTATATATATATATATATATATATATACATATATATAAACACACACACGCACACAACACACACATATATATGGTGTACTTTAAATGAACCATTGTCAGATAGAGTTCTTCAGTCTGCTTCAGAAAATCATTACAATGCAAGTTTCGAAATAAAAGACAGAAATTTGCTATATCATTAAACAAAGAAGCAATTCATACATTTGTAAATTGTTGTTTTGTATAACTCTTTGTCTTCATACTCTTAGTTCAAGCTTGCATCTGAATGATTTTGCCTAGGCGCACGTAGAGACACAAACCGACACACCACCCATACACATACACAAACACATGCACAGAAATATACACGCACACAGTTATTCGCGAAAGTATGAAAGAAATTGTTGTAGACAGTACTCAGGGACATTACAACTAAAAAAAAAAAAAGAAAATAGCCATCAGATCTACTGTTCGCGGATTTCAGGAAGCATGGAAGTTGTGAAGGATGTAGTATTTTGACAGCTATAGCTTGATGTCGGTTATTTATTCCACGCTTCAACAATTCTGAGCGTGAAAAAATGTTTCTGAAAGTCATGGGTGCCGTAGTATTTTTTGATTTTGTAGGCATGTCCATGTGCGATTGTCATGTGGAATTCAAAATGTTTGGAAAATTAGTGGATAATATGGTTGTCTACTAAGTCAATTGCCTAACATCTGAGCTTCAATGTCTCCATACCCAAGGAAGCAAGGTTTTCAGAGCATGGCAGATGCCTGTTTACGGGTATTCGTTTTGTTGCTTGTTTCTGAACATTTTCCAGGCGTACCAGACTAGTGATACAACTTCTAAGTGCGGACGTACCATTTAAATAGATAGCTGATAGTGACTTAAAAAGGCTTTACAGAGTGATACTAGGATGCCTTCAGGTTTTTGACAATCTTAAAGATGTGGTTTGTCCAACGCAGATAGCTGTTTACAATAATACCTAGATCTCGTTCAATCGTACACTTCTTGAGATTGGTCTTGTTGAGAAAGTATTTAAAAGCTGGATTTACCCTCTTGTCTACAGCTAGCTTGAGTTTCCAGTCAGAAATCCATTGCTGCATTGTTTCCAGGTCTGATATATGTGTATACATCTATACATATGTGTGTGTGTTTATATATAATATCCTTGTATACTCTAGGCACAAGGTTCGAAATTTTGGGGAAGGGGTCCAGTCGATTAATCAATCCCGGTATACAACTGGTACTTAATTTATCGACCCCGAAAAGATGAAAGGCAAAGTCGATCTCGGCAAAATTTGAACTCAGAACATAAAGACAGGCTAAATACCTATTTTTTTACTACCCACAAGGGGCTAAACACAGGAGACAAACAAAAACAGACAATCGGATTAAGTCGATTACATCGACCCCAGTGCGTAACTGGTAATTAATTTATCGACTCCGAAAGGATGAAAGGCAAAGTCGACCTCGGCGGAATTTGAACTCAGAACATAAAGAAAGGCTAAATACCTGTTTCTTTACTACCCACAAGGGGCTAAACACAGAGACGATAAACAAGTACAGACAAACAAATGAAGTCGATTATATCGACCCCAGTGCGTAACTGGTACTTAATTTCTCGACCCCGAAAGAATGAAAGGCAAAGTCGACTTCGGCGGAATTTGAACTCAGATCGTAGCGGCAGTCGAAATAGCGCTAAGCGTTTCGCCGGGCGTGCTACCGATTCTGCCAGCTTGCCGCCTTGAAAGCACCGGTTCTCGTCCAATCACCGAAGTTAAGCAACATCGAGCCTAGTTAGTACTTAGATGGGTGACCGCTTGGGAAACCTAGGTGCTGTAAGCATTCGGTTAAATCAGCGGTGGTGCCCCAGCATGGCCGCGGCCTTCGGGCTAAAACATTTTTAAGGATTTAAGGAATATCATCTGGGAAATAACGTCATCACGTGTATTTCAAAGCTTTTATACGGTTATCAGGTACCATATCCATTACACAACACGAACACTATTTTGCTGGATATACATGTGGAAATCCGTTAGTGTATACAGGAATTATATAAAAAAATTATTAACCAAGATGGAATGAACGGTAAAGTTTATCTCAAATTGGTTGCATCCCTCAGCAGCACCTCCATGCCAAGGACGTCTGGATGTTATCCATAGTAGTAGAGAACGGAAAGTCTTCCGGAACAAATTAGCGAGTTCGTTTACATCGACGCACAAAGCTTTCCCGAAAACGTTGTCGAACTTCCCCGCCAAAAATGATCTATGTATTGGTATACTGGAGTTCCGCCGATACTATTCCCCTGTTGGTAGAGGGTTGCGAGTGTCTGACAACAATCTAGGATGCCAAGCGCAGAAAGGCAAGAAGACGAAGAAGAAAGAGGAGAACGAGGAGAAGGTGGAGGAGGAGGAGGTGGAGGAGAAGGAGAAGAAGAAGAAGGAGAAGCAGAAGAAGAAGGAGAAGAAGAAGGCGGAGAAGAAGAAGAAGAAGAAGAAGAAGAAGAAGAAGGGGAAGAAGAAAAAAGAAGAGGAAGAAAAAGAAGAAGGGGAAGAAGAAAAAGAAGAGGAAGAAAAAAGAAGAAGGGGAAGAAGTAAAAGAAGAGGAAGAAGAAGAAGAAGAAGAAGAAGGAGGAGGAGGAGGCTGAGAAGAAGAAGCAGAAGGGGAAGAAGAAGGCGGAGAAGAAGAAGAAGAAGTAGAAGAAGAAGGAGGAGGAGACGGAGAAGAAGAAGAAAGGAAGAAGAAAAAGAAAAAGAGGAAGAAGAGGAAGAAGAGAAGTAGAGTGGGTTGAAAAAAGAGGGAGAGGAATATATATTACGAACGGATGGAATGGTTAATATCTGCCATGTAAGTTTTCTTTCATATCTAAACCAAAACAATGCTTGTTATAAGAAATAATATTAAAGAATGGCTTGGAATTTTACCTTCTATTTCAATATTTCGGATTTAGGAGACTTTCTGCAGGAAATCTTTGGTGTCTAGTGTACATATTGAGAAATCTCTATAGATGTTGAAGGGGAGACACTATTCTTCAAATAGAAATAATTAAATATATGTTTACATATATATATATATATACGTGTGTGTTTATATATATATATATATATATATATATATATATATATTTATTTATTTATATACATACATACATATATACATACATACATATATGTGTTCTTTAGCGGTTGATATTACGTGCTTATGCAACAGAGATGTAAACTACCTTCATAGAACTAATTTATTTTCAGGCACATTTTGGATGGTAGGAAAATGGGATTATTATTTCCTCGGAAATTTATTCATCGAAAGGTAGAAATCGTATATTATATATTCAGATATATAATACCCGCCCAAAGAATACCAAACATACTTTCCTTACGCTTACATACACATAAACTCACAGCCACCCACACATATACATTTCTGAGTATGTGTGTCTCTTTGTGAGTATTTATTTTCATATATATAAATACATACATACATACGTACATATGTGTATATGTACATATATATATATATATATATATATATATATATATATATATATATATATATATATATATATATATATATATATATATATATATGGATATAAGTGCGTATGCCTGTGTGTGCGTATACATTCATAAACTATTCATGCGTTCTTTATTAGGATCAAAGAAACACGTGTGGAAATTCCGTTATATATAAACAATTTAGCAGAATAAATTCTACAACAAAGCAGAAACAATTTATACATAACTCACACAGAGCGTACAGAAAACTCAACGATACAAAGAAAAGCAGATATATAACCATTGTTAAATACAACTATTATAATACACCTCTATTATAATATAGATGACCGCGTTATGAAAGCATTGATCAAATAGAAATGTGTATACGCTACTTCCAGACTGAATATAACCTCAATAATATCGTACAAAAATATTTTAAAAATCAAACATTATTACTGTAATGTGTAAGCCTTGTCTGGTTCTTTCTCTAGTTTGTATATCTAACGTAATCTACAAATTCACATGATTGCAGAAATATTCTAACCTTCGTGAACCTTGCGTATGCCACGGACTTGTTCATTTTCTGTTGTACTTTTTTCATACTTCAGCATTCATGCTAGTTCAGCAAGGAGCCATTTCGGCATATTTTATTTGAAACAGCGTAAGAGATTTAGATAGATAAATGTAAGCTGATTAGTGTTCTATCTTGTGTAGAATTACGTCAATAAATTTGAAAGTGTAGAACCGTATTGGAACGATTAATACGCATCAGGCTATCCCAGAATCTTCGAGCAAAGAGCAGGGATTATCCCCCCTTATCTTTCTTCCTTTCTTTCTTTCTTTCTTTCTTTCTTTCTTTCTTTCTTTCTTTCTCCCTCTCTCTCTCTCTCCCTATCTTTCTCCTCCAGCACCTCCTCCTCCTCCCACAAAGTACCGAATGAAACTGTTTTAAATAATAATACGTGTAACCCCTACTAAATGTGTCGAGTACGTTTTCTTTGGTTTACCTACTCGTACACACACACATACACACACTGAGGAGGAGGAGGGAGAAGGACGAGAAGGACGAGGAGAAGAAGGGGAAGGAGAGGAAGAAGATGAAGTAGATGGAGAGGAATAATTATAATAATGATAATGATACTACTACTACTACTACTACTACTACTACTACTACTACTACTACTACTACTAATAATAATAATAATAATAATGATACTAATAATAATAAAAGTAATAATAATGGGAAGCAGAAGAGGGAGAAGAAGAAGAAGAAGAAGAAGAAGAAGAATTAATTTCATTCCACAGAATGAAAAGGCACTGCAAATTCTACTCATTAACGCAAATGCTATTAATTATTACTCGTGAACATCATTAAAAGTGGTTATAATCACTGTAATACAACAAAGTGATAATCTATAATGCTTTCTACTGAAGGCACGAGGCCTGACATTTCGATAGAATGGAACATCTACGAGTAAATCGACCCCTGTGTGCAAATAATAGTTATTTCATGGGCCCCGAAAGGAAGCGATTCATATCGAATTCGACGGATTCTGTACTCATGAGACGGGTGATGCTTGCGATTGTGTCAGCTCACGTTTCTGTCAGCTTGTTGCTATCCGAAGTACTTATAATACTATCAATGGTAATAACAATCTTTTCTACCATAGGCACAAGGTCTGAAATTTTGAGAGAGAGGGTTAGTCGATATCATCGACTCCAGTATGTAACTGGGATTTATTTCATGGAACCCGAAAGAATGGAAGGCAAATTCGACTCAGTACGTAAGAGCAGACGAATTGCCGCTAAGCGTTTTTTGCCAGCGTGAAAATCATTCTGCCAGCTCACCGTCTTAATTATGCTAATAATAATAACAATCAAAAAGTTAAGATTCCTAGTAGTAAGAAAAATAATACAATAAACTATATCATACTTACAGGAAAGTAAACGAAATCATACTTAAGAAGAGGAAAACAATGGTACAAGCATATCTTTGAGATTACCCTCACTAACAAAAGAGCGCATTTCAATACTGCTAGTGGAAATCAGTCATACTCTCAGCCGATGTATATAGGCAACGAATATAAACGCGTGTTATCAAAATAATCTTATTACGCAGTATATTGGCTTAAAATGTTGGTACAAAGTTAGCAGCTTCGGTGTAAGGGAGGACGTTGGTTATAACGACCTCAGTGTTTAACTGATATTTATATCATCAATTCGAAATGATGAAAGGAAAAGTTGATCTCGGCGAAATTGGAACTCACAACATAAAGGCTGACGAAATGTCTACAATAATTTTACCCGGCGTGCTAAAAGTCTCCACCGGCTCGTCGCCTTACCAGCCAGTATATTGGAATGGAGAAAGTAGACCATAGATAAATGGTTTTGATCAGCTGGTGAGTTAAAAAGGCAGCAGATTTTGTTAAAAGGATGAAATGTGGATCAGCTCAAGAAGCATGTCTAAGCAAGGAGGCCCACAAATTTAGTAGCTAAAAAAGATGGCCTACAATATCTAAACAATAAAAAGTTATTTCCAAAAGTTTAGCAACCTAATGCAAAACACACAAAAGAAACAAACGCCTATATGTTCTTCGATATTGTGCGTTCCATAAAGAGTAACCTATACCACAAAAAAAAAGGTATCCACAAGATGTAATACGTATTATATAATCTCAAAATTAAGCATAAATGAGTAAAGATAACTTTCTAAGCGCTATCTTCTCTGTTGCTGTTATTTATTTGAATAATTCACCGTTTTCTGGACAACATCTGTATTGTAAGTAGTAGTACTGTTTACTGTATATATTGTCTTGTTTTTCTGTTTGTATTCATCAGTGCGCTGGTGTGCTAAACTACATCAATCTCAGTTATCAGTAGTTAATCAGTGCTCGTTTCATTCACTGGAGTTCATTATATTTCAATTGCAGCAGAGAGTCTGAACGTTCTCCCAAGTAATATGTTTGTTAATGATATTTTTCAGTTATGAGGGCAATTGCAAACTCTGGGTATCTGTACGCATTTCTTTCTATATACTATCGAAATGTGTCTATTGATTTTGATGTGATTGTTTATAACTAGGAATGTAGTGTAGTCGCTAGTATGGTCTTGGATGCTAGATTATAGCGTTAAAATATTCACCATAAGTGTTTCTTCTCCCCTCTTTTTACGAACGCATTGTCTACATATATATAACGCTTTCATTCCCAGTTTTCATTCCACTGCTACACAAAAATCTATTATTTTCTATTGCTCAATTTAGCAAGAAAATGAAAAACATCGGTAATCGCATATCTATCTATCTATCTATCTATCTATCTATCTATCTATCTATCTATCTATCTATCTATCTATCTATCTATCTATCTATCTATCTATCTATCTATCTATCTATCTATCTATCTATATATCTATCTATCTATCTACCCCCCTCTCTCTCTCTCTCTTTATATATATATATATATATATATATATTATATACACGTAAATGTAGAACGATGGAATAAGTGCTCAACACCGCATTGGTAAATGAATAATCTCTCTATTTCTGAATTGCTTTCATGCTAAGAAGAGTAGGAAAATATCCACACACACATATATATCCTTATGTGTATATTTACATGTATATATGTATGTATGTATGTTTGTGCATCTCATATATGAATCCAAACCTCGTTTATTTGATAATTTGATTATCTCCCTCCCCCTCTGTCTCCTTCTATATATATATGTGTGTGTGTGTGTATGTGTGTGCATGTATATATATATATATATATATATATATATATATATATAATATTTATATATATATAAATATTTATATATATATATGTATAGGTATATGTATGAATATATTAATATATAAGTATACATATATATACAAAAATATATATGCGCAAGCATGTACGTATATAAATATATATATATATATATGCGTGTGTGCCTGTGTGTGTAATGATCATATTGATTCATGAACTCCAACGCGATTAAAATTTATGAAGCCGTAACTTTCCATTTAGAGACGCATTTTTAGATAGAATATATAACAGCATTGAGCCTGGAGTGAATTACTATTAAAATATACTTGCGGAAGCATCTTTAGTGTTCTGTACATAAAAACTATGATGCAATCCTAGACGCTTTTAGCAATGTTTAAGGACAAATAAACAAATATGCATGATTCTAGCTTTAGTTTAACAGGAAACTGATAAATCATAATCAGTTCAATATCCTAATAATTATTCTAAGCTTTAACTTCTAAACTGTACATTTTATGAAATTGCTATACGAAATATAACAAAATTTACAAAGTACACTGAAATCCTATCATTCCTTTTAGACATTAATCTATTGAATGAAATAAGAAATTATGTTAGAATTAGCTGAAATGTAATATAACAGGAACAAATGATAAAAGTAATTTCAGTCTAGAAACGATCATAATTTTGGATATAGTCTAGTAAAAAGCAACTTGCTGCATATACATTAAACATAATTTACGGATATTGTAAATGGAATTTCAAATTCATACAGGCCACCATTACAGTATCGACTTTACCATCGCTGAGTAAACAAAGAGATTTCCCCTAAAGTCTACATTTAATAGAAAACAAATTGCAATACATTTTAATCATAATTTGAAGAAAAACTGAAATATCTTCCCAACTCATTCTTTATAAATGGCTAACTATTACCAACCAAAAAGATTGTACCCGGGAGAATTGATTGTTTTAAGTCATTCGTTTTCTAAAACAAATAATAATCAGATATGCCACGTAGATGGCCGGTTAGATGTACAGGCCTATTCAAATCTTTTAATATATTTTGCTTGACATATTTGCCATTTTATTTCAGGCAGCAAAAATTGAAGTGAGACTATATTTGTCTTAAACCACCTCAAATGGTGACCATAGCTGGCAGAAAATTTCCTTCATATATTACTTTTAAGAATGTCATCAAATGAAGTGAGTTTTAAACATATCATCTCTGATGAACTTTAAAGATTCAAATATCACCAATCAATCTTAACGTGACTGGTAACTTTTCTTTGGAGATGTGAACTCCCTAAGAGTTGTTAGATATCATAGTAGTACTATAAGTGACGCCGATGTACGTACGCATACACCAACTATATTTTCTTAGAAACGAAATTTTTATAAGAAGTGCAATATGTATATCTTAAATATATATTTTTCGAACGAAATTCTTGTCAGAATTACAACATTAAGGGAGAGTGGTATCAGTGAAGCAGAATATATGTGATGATTCTTCAAGTTGTAGCATATGTGCCTTGTATGAATCTTCCAGAGCTTTTGATAAAAATGGTTAATGTGTTTTTAGAAAATGCCCTTCGGTGGAAGAGACAGATGTATGTATGTATGTGTATATATCTATATCTATATCTATATTTATATCTATATATCTATATCTATCTATCTATCTATCTATCTATCTATCTATCTATCTATCTATCTATCTATCTATCTATCTATCTATCTATCTATCATCTATCTATCTATCTATCTATCTATCTATCTATCTATCTATCTATCTATCTATCTATCTATCTATATATCTATATATCTATCTATCTATCTATCTATCTATCTATCTATATATATGTATGTATGTATGTATGTATCTATGTATGTAAATGTACGGGCTACTGAGATAATCGCTGAAAACAAAATAAATAAGAGTATTCAATGATAAAGGAAAGTTATACTGAAGGATGATCTCTACTTTAGATATCGATTGGAGTTCACAAAAACCTTGGCAGTCTCCGATGAATGAATCCCTCAAGCGATTGCAGTCATCCTTGATGCTACAAAAAGGCGAAAGAAATAAACAGATGTTCTCGGCCTCCAGACCTTGTTTCTTCAATTATCTATGCAGTAACAACAAACTGAGGACTGTTCTTTCGTTTAACTTACTCATGCAGCAAGCATTTTCTCTCAGTTCTTGCAAGAATTATTGTTAACTCTCAGCTTTGTACGCATCAATAATTTTTTCTGTCAACCCTATGATGGTTCAATTTCTGACGAATCCACGTGTGGATTTCCTGTCTAATTTCAATGTAAGTATGGATATTGCAAATGAAGTTCAAAATTCACACATGCCTCCATTACTGGAATCAGCGTCACCATCGCTGAGTAAACAAAGAAATTTCCCCTAAAGTCTACATTTAATAGAATACAAATTGCAATACATATTTAACACAATTTAAAGAAAAACTGAAATATCTTCCCAATTCATTTTTCATAAATGGCTAACAATAAACAATAATGACTAAAAAAGAATATACCCAGGAGAATTGATTGTTTTCACTCATTCGTTTTCTTAAACAACGCATAATACTCAGATATCCCACAACCGAGGCGACAACTCTGACAGATTTATAATATGTGGGAGGTGAAATATATTGTATCAACCGCCAAGTCATAGAAATTCTGCCGAAATATATTGGCACTATATATTAGACAATGCCATCGTGAAAGAAACCAATACTTACAATAATGGCATTTCTGACATTTAAATAATTGCCCTGAGATGTTCTCTCCGCAATTGACCAAGTTTCAGCACTAGATCTTAGATCTCACCATTTCGAAGCTTAGTACAAGAGCAAAAGTGTATATTTTCAATGAGAATATGTAATTCAATAAAGGCTGTAAAATCATTTAAAGCAACTATTAGGAACCATCTACTTATAATATGTGCTGCAAGTTTACAGATATATGTAACAGTTATGGTACCGTTTTAATAGTTAACTATAAATGCTATGTTTACAAATTAACATGGATAGAATCATTTATTAAATCAAAACATGTTGATATGAAACATTTTTGGAGGTTCTCTCCAAGAAATATGCGTAAATATATTTCAGAAAGCAGTTTCAGGGATTCACGTTTGAGCAATTAAGAATTGCAAAATGGTGTGTTAGGTATGTAGGCGTGAATGTTTATATCTCTATACGCTCAAAAGTATGAGAGTATGTGTATGTATGGATGTATATATGTATGTATATATGTATGTATATATGTGTAGGTAAATATATCTATATCTCTATCGATCTGTTTGTTTCTCTGTCTATCTATCTATCTATCTATCTATTTATATATCTATCTATCTATCTATCTATCTATCTATCTATTTACCTAATTCTCCCGCCCCTCGATCTGTCTGTCTCTCTCTATATACATGTATGTATGTATATGTATATATATATATATATACATACATATGCATACATACATATATATATATATATGTATATATATGCTTTTGCACATATGTGTATATGTACATTTATTAAAATAACATTTGCAGGTATAAAACATTTGTCAAGTATGTGAAAGAAACAAGTGAAAAATTCTATACGAACACATATCCTTCTATAAAGCGATCAATATTTTATACAGCATGGATGTGTTTATAAACATATTCTAGAATAGTGTAAATATTTATCTCTGCATAATACAAATAGCTTCATTTCAGCACAAGCATATAGAATATAAATACTATATACGTATAAATGTATATGCATATATGTATATATATATATATATATATATATATTATATATATATATATATATATATATATATATATATATATATATATATATATATATATATATACATATATATATATACATATATATATATATACATATATATATATATATTATATATATATACATACATTTATATATATACAAGTAAATGTATACATCTCCACATAAGATACTTTGTATTTAGCAAACTACGTATATTGCTTTGCACACGCATGCCAACATATCTGAGTGTAAATCACATATACTTTGAATGTTTCTATATTTTATGCATACACAGAAACTCATACATATTTACATACATTCATATACATAGCGCTTCGAGGCTTGAAGACTGGAAAAGACAATGGCAGATGAGATATGACAAATCAATAAAGCAGTGCTGTAAACCGCGTAATGAAAGAAAGAGTCTCCATGGAAAAGTATGAGGAAGTTATTTGAGTTTTTGATGAAACATTATAGATGTGCTGCCGGCATCCCGGAAGATGTAACCCAACAACGTTCTATATAAAAATATATTTAGTCACTTTTGCCTCGGTGCTGGTGGATCTGGTAGTAAAGAACATAATGAAGCACATCATAAGTTAGTAGATATGTGTTGAGGACATGTTATGATATTTTGTCATTGAACTGACTAAGTATATTCACGTTGAAGTGATAGAAGTTAATATGTGCAATGTAATATGAAGATTACAATATGTTCTCAGTATTCATTTCTCTTTCACTGGGTACGCAGCGCTCAAATTATAACAGAAAATGCTTATACTTCGGTGATTCTGCAAGTGTATTATGTGTTTTGCCAAGGCAGTTGATACATAGCCGCATAAATTAGAAGAACCGGCTCTCATATTTTCATAAGTTACTAGCAGTATCGCCCGGCGTTGCTCGGGTTTGTAAAGGAAATCACTATATAAGCATTTTTAGAGATGTAAAGTATAATAGCAATCTCAATATGGCTAACCACAAAGGGGGGGTGTTACTGTAGCTTTTTACGTTCTGAGATTTAATAATACATTTTCAGAGAGTTACTTCCCTTATATAATAGCAAAAAAATGCATTAAAAATGGGAAAAAATTGTGGTAATTTTTTTTTAAATCGTAGGCTCATCGTAGACGCGCGCTAATTCACAGAAGGGCTCGATATGAATCACGACTATAAGATACCCGCTTTTGGTTACACTGCACCGCAAAATGTGGGAGTAGTTAGGAATCTAAATCGTAGGAGACAGACACACAACTTCACTTTTATATATGAAGATTACAGCTGTTTCTAAATGTCCATAGTTATCTTTTATCTTTTCATACATGATTCAATCGTTGGACTATGGCCATGTTCGAGCACCGCCTTGTAACAAAATTTTAATGTTTTTTTTTTCTGGCTTTGACCGGTGAGTGTTATGTCCTATTTGCTTTTATCTACAAATCAAAGAAAATAACTACTATTCTCTCAAAATTTACTAACATGGACAATAATGTTTTGAAACTGACCTATTTTCCATTATATTTCAGAGGGATCTAGCGCTGAGTTACTCAAGCAGTAATATCGTTTTAGCAAATTTTCTACTGAATGCCATATATTTGCTCGTCAGTTGCTTGACCTTAACGATTTGAGCATGTCTCTTAGTGGCTGGCAATATGTGTATCTCTGATCCTGATCAGGAGTAGTGGAAGGTATCATAGCCATGTGTTGTGAGAGACTCTTTGGAGTTAGGATAAATACAGTACCAAGAGCAATGTTTGAAGGAAATATCAGCCCTTTTTAATATTTTCTAGGTTTAAGAAAATAGGAAATAAGAGTTGCTACCCAAGACCAAAACTGGTGTTACACAGTACTATATTCGAAAAAATCGACCCAAGAACTCACTTTGTAAGCCATATTCTATCGGACTTTTTGATTAATTACTAATTAAGGGAACGTAAACAAACCGGCGCTGATTATCAAACACTGTATGACAAACGCAATCAAAAAGACACACATACAGATATATACATGCATATATGTATGCATATGTGTGTGTGTGTATATATACATACACATTTATATATATGTACACACACATACACACATACACACATGTATATATGCGTTAGTTTACGCGATGCATTATGTAATATTAATTTAGGAAGTTTCATCGTGTAAGGCCAGAACAATGGGGAAATGTTAAAGATAAGGTACAAATTGAAAAAACAACCCCCTTACGAAACAGAAAACGTTTTACTTTACACATGTATATATAGGGATAATCACCAGTCCATCAGGACTTTTGGAAAAACGATCAATAGAAATCTTGTTACTCAGATATGTGCGGTTGTGTGCGCATGCTTATATATATATTGGTATGTATGTATTATGTGTATGTATGCATATATGTATGTATATATATGTATATTATTGATATATATATATATATATATATATATATATATATATATATATATATATATATACACATTCACAATGGGCTTCTTACAGTTTCCGTTCAGCAAATATTGTCCCGAAACTTTGGACGGCCCGAGGCCTGTAGTAAAAGCGACCTGCCTATGTTGCCAGACAATGGGACTATACCCGAAAGCAGGTGGATGGGAAGATGACAACGGAAAATTTAAAATGTTTCAATTTTCCTCGATATAATAATTGTTGCAATTTACTTCAAAACTTCTCGCTCGTTAGATTTAAATCTGTGTAATGTTATTCGTGCCAAACTCGATCACCCAGCTTCGATATAACCATAACAAAGAAATATTCATGTCAACCAAAATTATTTAACTGGATTTCTGAAATGTATGTCATAATTATTTTCGCATATAACCTACGTGTGACAAACACCATCCGAACAAAATATTCATAATTTGTACATACCTTGATTGTACAATTATAAAGAAGTCTCCCATGGAACCACTGAAGATATAAGTGAGATGGAATATCAAATCTTCTATATCCAAGATTATAATATACTCAGAGAAGTTGTTGATGGCTGCATTTCGTCCACTTTTAGGATAGAATTCTCTCTCAATTCATATTTCCTCCCAAATTTTCAGTGGACATATTCAAAGGAAAGCAGTTTCTCTTTAAAAGTTGATGATAGGAAACGAGTAACTCTGAGTACCACCCCAACACATTATCCGAAGTTTATAGTATTATATGTCCATCACGGTTGATCTTACCAATCAGTTTCGCGCTAGTGGTACAACGGAGAATTAGGTAACAATCTGATTATATAACACTACGCCGATATTGAATGAAAATGTCACACTATGCAGAGTTATATAATATGTATTTGTATAAATCATACATGTGGAAGTGCAATGGTCCAGTGGTTAGGGCAGCGGACTCGCGTTCGAAGGATCGCGGTTTCGATTCCCAGACCGGGCGTTGTGAGTGTTTATTGAGCGAAAACACCTAAAAAAGCTCCACGAGTCTCCGGCAGGGTGTGGTGATCCCTGCTGTACTCTTTCACCACTCTTTCTCTCTCTCTTTCTTCTGCTGGCCTGCTCTCTTAGCCAGCGGGGTGGCGTCATTCGAAGGCTTAAACAATGCGAACGCATTGTGACCAGCGATGTGTAAAACATCCGATGGTCTGGTCGGTCACGTGATATCACGTCACGTGACGTGATAAATCATACATAAGTAAAATATATTTGGTTATAGTCTTAACATGCTCTAGTGCATTCGGACAGGTAAAGCCTGCTGTTGTGGAGGCAATCTTGGCAGGCTATTCCTATACATGTGTGAAAACAAATTTCCACTTTGAATGACGCTAGTGGATTTGCTGCCCGTTTCATCACATCGTCTCTTCGGAATTTCAGCTAGGAGCAACAATCTATCATTAATAGGTTAATATGAACGAAAATTTACTAATAAAATTCGGCAAATGCTGCTTATTTGATGTACGTAAAACTTTGTGAAGCCAGAACTGAATATCATGCAAATATTCTTTTACCTACATTCAAAAACGAAGTAAGAAAGGTTAGAAGGAGTGAGATTGATATTTATTGACATAAATTCGATCACATACGAGCATCGAAATTTTTTTTAATTTTGTTTTTACCGCCCCCGCCTTCCTGAATTGTAAAGAATACGCAGAGCAAATCAATGGCAAAAACGAAGTCATACGAGAAATAATTTAAAGAAATTTACCATAATATTCTCGATTTCCTTTACTTATTTAGGAAAGTGTTGAAAACTTTAACTATGAAGCAAATGATTTTTAAATACTTTTATTAGTTTTCCAACTTGTGAGAGACGTCAAGAAATTATGCATTTCTCGCAAACAATTCATATATATATATATATATTATATATATATATATATATATATATATATTATATATATATATATATATATATATTATATATATATATATACATATATATATATACATGTTTATATTTAAAGATACTTTCACCCAGACAAAAGCACACAGGGAAAGAAAATATCGAAAACGTAAATAGAATCCATACTGTAAAACGGTACACACACACAACAAACAAACACGCAAATACACACAAACACACACAAACCAAAGCCCTGGGAACAGTGGGTGCAGAGGTTGCAAGCGCGCCACCTACAATTTTTCTAGGGTGAAGAATCTTAAT
>NC_043008.1:61392574-61442574 GCF_006345805.1 Octopus sinensis
ACAAGAAACGATTGTAGTGGCGGTTTTTTTGACTATTTATTAAATTTTATGTATTGATTAAGTCTTTCCTTGTTTGTTTTGCAAAATAGTGGTTTTGTCTCAAATAATATTTTATATATACATATATATATATGTATATATATATATATATATATTATATATATTATATATATATATATATATATATATATAATATATATATATACATATATATATATATATATGTGTGTATGTGTGTGTGTGTGTGTATATATATACATATATATATATATGTGTGTGTGTGTATATATATGTATATATGTCTGTGTATAGGTATATATATATATATATATATTTATATATATGTATACATATATGTATATATATATATATATATATTGGGGGCATATATATACATATATTAATATATGTTAAGATATATAACGATAATTATATGGATACATATGTGCGTGAGTATGTATGTGTGTATGTACGCATATACAAACATGTATGTATGAGCACGCGTAAATATCTGTGGCGTGTTTTTATGTATGTGTGAAGGTAATATAATCTTAATATGTCAATCACCTTTTACACAATCTTGTTACCGTTTTATTCATATTGGCTTGTAATTAATGTTTCATTATGTACATGTACACTCGTACATGAACACATGTACGCTCTCTGATATCAAACATGCACCCATACATATTCACACACGCACACATGCAAATACGCATTGATATATACATCAACTTTTTAAAAATACTACAATATCGAACAGACTATGGATTATCCGTAGAAAATTATTTAATAATTTTGAGAGAAATATTTAAAGGTATTATGAGAGACTAAACAACAGTGTCATTGTATTATTGTATTATCGTAAATCACTAATGTATACAATTAACTTTAAATATTTCAGTATAGTACGTATATTGTGTAACCTTACAGAATGATTTATTTCATAAATATAATTAACTCTATCACACTTCTGATATTAAAATATAATTATCCTTCTTATGACTTAAATTTCTTTATTTGAAGTGCATTGCTCTTGTATTCTTCGGTCATTCGTACAACTTCATTTCGCGTATTCCTATTGTATATTTTACATGATAGCTTAACTATGAGCGTGCACTAGCTTTTTTTTCTGCCTATCTTGACAGGTTTATTTTAATCATCGTATATATACCTAGTTCTTTATCTGAGGTATGTAATGTTTTCACATTCCATATCTCCACGCTTCTTTCTTCCTTAAACTATAGCTCACTGCTTTCCTTCTTCTAATTAATTCACAGAATAAGATATGCAGGGATTTCGTTAATGTTGTTATTGACTCTCGTTTCATATACTGTATGTGGACAGTCTAATATTTTAACTCTGCGGAGGCGGCGGGATGGCAGAATTGTTACCACACCTGCAAAATGCTTAGCGGCATTTCGCCCGTCTTTACATTCTGCGTTCAAATTCCGCCGAGGTCGACCTTGCCTTTCATTCTTGTAGATTCGATAAAATAAGTGCTAGTCGAGCAGTAGGTTTGATATAATCGACTAAGCCCCTTCCTAAAATTTTCTGGCATTGAGCCTAAATTTGAAACCAATAATTTAACTTTGATTATTATATATATTCAATCAAATTTCATCATTTGACATGTCAAAATTTCAAATGGAAAAGATACTGAAATAAGTTTGAAATTTTTTGGGAAAATGACAGTCAATTCCATCAACCATAATTCTAATATGGTACTTACTTTATTGAACCCGAAAAGATGAAAGGCAAAATTGACCTCGATGTGATTTGAACTCAGAATGTGAAGACGGACGAAATGACGCTAATCATTTTATCCGGTGTGCATTCACCAATCTGCATTTGGTAGCGAGTCTGATGTCTCTACTCTTCCAGACCCTGCTCATGCTGACCATTGCTTCTCTGCCTAGTACTATCCGCCGTATTATTTCTGGAGTGCAGTCACCATCTCGATTTATTTTGGAGCCAAGGAAGATGAAATCATCAACCACTTCGATCTCTTCATTATCGATCTTGATTCTGACGTTTGTTATGGCTACTGTTGACATGATCTTTGTTTTCTTAACATTGAGGTACAGCCCAAATTTCTCACTCATTTTCTTGACCAGCAGGACAAGATCCTCCAGATACACCTACATATACACAAAGTATATTAAAGTTGCATAACGAATTGCGGTGTTCCAATAAGTAATTAATATAAAGTACTTGTCGCGGCAACTGAAGTATTTAACGTTCCGAGAAGAGTTCTTCTTGAACAAGAGGTGATAGAATATGAATTAAACACATATAATCTGACAACCACTGTTTATGAAGTCGCCCGCATGGAGGATGTAAAACATCGCTTCATGCTTTTCCGTCCTTTTTGTCATCTTAAGTCTGAAGAAGGACAAGGACTCTCTCTTAAAGACCCAATACACTGCTTCACAAAGCAATTTCACTCCATTGTTTCTATATTTTTCTTTTTCTTTATCAAATATGCATTTATTGCCGATACAGACAAGGAGCAGTCTCCTTGGATTCTGTTTTCTCTGAGATTATAATATAGTTTGTATTGAACGTAAATTATATTTCAAATATTTATATTAAAGCGCTTTTATGTATTATATCATTAAATCCAAATCTAACTTCAAAAGCCGAAATTGTATTTAATAAATTATAAAAAAATATTTTTCATAAACAAAATGGTAAAGGCTAAAAGATACGGCAACATAATTAAGTTAAACTTTTATAAGAAATATTTATGAGTGGCAGCAGTACTAATATTATTAATAATATTTACAATAGCAGAAACGATAATATATCTATCTATCTATCTTATCTATCTATCTATCTATCTATCTATCTATCTATCTATCTATCTATCTATCTATCTATCTATCTATCTATCTATCTATCTATCTATCTATATATATATATATCTACCTATCTATCTATCTATCTATCTATCTATCTATCTATCTATCTATCTATATATATAATATATATATATATATATATCTACCTATCTATCTATATATCTATCTATCTATATATCTATATATCCACCTATCTATCTATCTATCTATCTATCTATCTTTCTATCTATGTTATTCATTCATGCACAAACCCATACCAACAAACTCACACACACACACACACACACACACACACACATATATAATATATATATACTTGTATTCTTTTATTCTGATATATATATATATAGTGAGAGAGAGACATATATATATATATATATATATATATATATATATAATATATATATATATATATATTATATATATATATATATATATATCTCTGTGTGTGTGTGTGTGGTGTGTATGTGTGTGTGTCTACTGGAAAGAAGACAGCTTCCAATCACTCAGAAGTTTGTTGACATTTATTGAATATTAAATTCCCTGCCGCTAATAAAGCCATAAAAATTGAAACACAAAAAGCGTAAGCCGAAAAGCCAATCCAATATCCTTTCTCTTTTACCCTAAATTAACTACATTATCGCATCATTGCATTTCTTATTAGATATTTATTACATCATTCATTTGCTTTAAGGCTATATCCATCTACGTCTTAACAAAAATATTTATTCATTCTTTTTTCTGGAAATTATTTTAAAATTATACTCCTCTCCATAACCTATCCTCTTAACATCAAATACATCATTAATTTTATTATTATAATTATTAATGGTTGCGTTATTGTTTTTGCGGTCGCCAATAGCACACACCCTTAAAACAAGGAAAACTATCCTGCTTATTATTTTCTGTTTTTGTTATATCTTCAACGTTGTTGTTGTTACTAGTGTTGTTGTTTATAATAAGATTGATATTGCATTATATTTTCATTTTTTAATACTAGAGAATAATATGTTTTGTTGTTGTTTGTAACTTCTCGAGCCACGCCTCGCTCAAAAGCTTGGTGATACTCAAGCTTAAACCGTCCAAAAGATTGAACAGGTGTTTGGCAAGGATGCCATGGGCAACTTAAGCAAAGAATAGTACAAACGCTTCAAACATGACCGCATCTTAGTAGAGCATGAGGCACGCTCATGACCGACATCCACATGAATTAGCGAGGAGCCGGTTCAGAATGTTCGGTTAATAGATGTGGAAGGTAATCGTGTTGCAATCCGGAAAATTGCTCATGAAGTGGAAAGGAGCACAGTATCAGTGCATTCGTGTTTGACGGAACATTTGTGCACACGGAGAGCGTCGGTGAAATTTATACTCAAGGCATTGAGTGAGCTGCAGAAGTAACTGCGCTTGAAAATCGCTCGAGATATGCTGGACTAAGCAAACCACGACTCAGACTTCAAGAAGACCATAATCAATGGTGAAGAGGCATAGGTTTATGTTCGCCGCTGGATGCGTTCGGTTATCTTGTGTCAAAAATAAAGTCAGATACGTTTTGAACACACCTCAAATTAAACATAATGTCGCCTGTAGATCATTTACCTAAGAAACATAGCAGGTCTAGTGAGAATTCTCATACAAACAATTTTTTAGCTAACGATGCTATTAACATTAACAACACTGATAACGAAATAGATTTAAACAAATAAGAATCTGACTTTGTGAAACATCAATAAAGAAATGTCAGCGACAACACCAACTCTAAACAAGAGAAAAGCCGGAGAAATATGCAACGATCCTAAAACTGATATAAAAGAAAACAAATACTGCAGGGTTGAGAGAAAGGAATTACTTGCATGATTTTATAGTTAAAAGAATTTTTAGCATGTGAATGAATATTTTAATGATGATAATGGAATTTCAGTCTCTAGAATCGTCTGGATAAAATATGAAACACAGAATGGATCGACGGAAGGTACTTCAGAAAAAAAAAAAAATTAAACCGTATTGCAGAATATTTTTCTATGTTCTGTGAAAAACAACGATGTAGTGACTTTACATTATCATCAAAAATCAAAGTCATACATGAAATATAGCTAATGGTAAATCAATCACATTTTGGATTTCACAAGATTCCATTATAGAAGGAAGCACAAACTAAAGAGAGTGGAACTGCGATGCAACTTAAATTTATGTCTCCGTATTGCAGTTTAAACATTAAAGAGTTTCGAAGACATGGCTGTGGACAAATATGAAGAAAAATAAACCTAACCATCACAAACAAAAAGTGGTAGTTGTAATTTTTGCTGAGTCCGAGATCAAATCTGATACAAGAGGTGAATGATTAAAAGTGCATGATTGACGGTATTAATACTGTTCATTTTCCATATGCTTAAAGTAATCTATAACTACACTGTAATCCTATCATTTCTTCTTAATGGCAGAGAAATGAATGAAGTATACCCACTCAGGCTATCCGCAAGTCTAAGAGAGGAACACATTTTCGCAGATTGTGTGACGATTTATAATCAACATTTACACCATTCTTAAGACTACATTCTCATAGGAAGATCAAAACTTCAATTGGCACTATTATTTTTCCATATGTCTTCCCTTTATTTCTAACAGTACTCACCATTATATGCTACTGCGAATAATGTATAGATATTTATTAGTGAGTTGCTGTTAGATTTGTCAAATATTGTGCGTGTAGCCTCTAATGACACTGACTAAAAACATCACTCTGTTTCGAGAATGACCAAACTATCATCATCATCAACGGCATCACATCCAGCATCCCTCTCCGCCTCCGCCACCAGCAGCAGCACCAGCACCGGCACCAGCACCGGTACCAGCACAGCATCATCATCATCAGCATCATCATCGTCATCGTCGTCGTCGTCGTCGTTATCATCGTCGTCGTCGTAAGCGTCATCATCATCATCATCATCGTCGTCATCATCATCGTCATCGTCGTTGTCAGCGTAGTCATCCTCCTCCTCCTCATCATCATCAAATCCATTATCATCATCATCATCATCATCGTCGTCGTCGTCATCCTCATCGTCGTCGTCGTCAGCGTCGTCATCATTATCGTCGTCGTCGTCAGCGTCATCATCATCATCATCATCATCATCGTCATCATCATTATCACCATCGTCATCGTCGTCGTCGGCGTAATCATCATCATCATCGTCATCAACAACATGCATCAGATTTGAAAAATAAAAAAAACAGCCAATACTTTTGCCGTCATTTCGTTTTATTATTTTATAAGTCAAACAACAACAATCAACAATCAGAAACCACCACTCCACCTTCTTCACGTTTGTTTTTTTTTTCTATGTCAGCTTAGTTTAGTAGTTGAAACATCAAGCTTAAAAGAAGTTATTTTCAGAATAATCTTTCTGTTTCATTAATACCAAACGCAGCTGCAACCAGCCATTTCGTTATTTTCGTTTGACGAGTTAGAACTGCCATAAAGAGAGAAAGGAAAACATTTGCCTACTGCAAAACATCAACTTTCTGCATAACTAATGATGCTAAATCTTTCTCTGTTTTGAATTCAATCACCAACAACATGAACAACAAGATTTTCGCTAAATAGAATTTGTGGAATCGATAATTTATTCGGAATGGCCCAGAAACGACGATTGACGATTCAATCAGAATAATGCACGTTGGAAATACATTTAATTGGGCAAAACGTATGGAAAATAACGATAAAATAATATAGAATTGTGTAAGTATATAACTATAGAAAATATATAAATAATTAAATGGATAAATAAATAAGTTTTTTTTTTTTTTTAAATGTATGCCAATATTTCAGGCTCTGAATGAAGAAAGTATGTCGAATCTTATTGAAAGCAGATTTTTCTTTCAAAGGAAAAATACTATATTATAAAAACACAAATTTTAAATAATTGTATGAGGAATGATAATAATAATAATAATAATAATAATAATAATAATAATAATAATAATAATAATAATAATAATAATATAATAATAATAATAATAATGATAATAATGATAATGATGATGATAATAATAATAATAAAATAATAATAATAATAATAATAATAATAATAATAATAATAATAATAATAATAATAATAATAATGAAAATAACAAACTCGGCATCTGAACAACTTTGGACACCCATAACAACTGAAGAGGTCACCCAGGCACTGCAAAAACTAAGCAACTGGAAGGCACCTGGGCATGACAAGATCCCCAACTTCTGGTTGAAATATCTAACAGGAATGCACAAAAAGCTGGCTGAAAACTTTAACAGCATACTAGCAGAGCCAGAGACAATGCCTGAATGATTCGCGAAGGGGAAAACCATCTTAATTCCCAAATCAAATGAAACAACAAAACCAGAAAACTACAGACCAATAACCTGCCTCCCTACTATGTTCAAGGCATTTACTGCAGTGATATCGCAAAGGCTGAACAAGCACCTGGACGAAAACAAACTGTTCCCAGAAGAGCAGAAAGGATGCCGCAAGGGCTCATATGGCTGTAAAATCAACTAATGATTAATAAAGCCGTAACTGAAGACAGCCACAGAAAGAAGAAAGGCCTCAGTATGGCCTGGATTGACTACAAAAAGGCGTTTGATAGCATCCCCCACACATGGATCCTCGAAACACTAGCCATTAACAAAGTAGCACCAACAATCATAAAATTCATAGAGCACTCTATGCATAAATGGCAAACAGTCCTACACCTCCAAACAAAAGAGGGACTCATGAAAACCAAAGACATCACCATTGGAAGAGGAATATTCCAGGGAGACACGCTCTCTCCATTCCTTTTCTGCTTGGCACTGTCACCTCTATCTGATATGCTAAATAGAACTGGATGCGGATATAAATGTTACGGCAAAACGATCAGCCACCTTTTATATATGGATGACCTAAAGCTATACGCTGCAAATGACAAACAGCTGGAAACACTATTAAAGACAGTTCATGGATTTACCAAAGAAATAGATATGAAATTTGGATTAGAAAAATGCGCCAAAGTAACCATGAAAAGAGGAAAACTAGTTAAGAATAACAACATCACACTAGATAAAACCAATGAAATAAAAGAATTAGACCAAAGCTAAACTTACAAATACTTAGGAATCCACGAACTAGATAAGACACAACACACACAAATGAAAGAGAAAATAAAAAAAGAATATTATAGACGAGTTAGATCAATACTAAAAACAGAGCTCAATGCTAAAAACAAGATAATAGGTATCAACACTTTAGCTGTCCCAGTTATAAGTTACAGCTACAATATCCTTAACTGGACACAAAATGAACTGTCCAAAATAGATAGGAAAACAAGAAAAATACTGACAGGATCTAGGATGCATCACCCAAAATCTGACATAGAAAGACTATATATACAACGTATAGAAGGTGGTAGAGGCCTTATACAGCTGGAAAACTACTATAAAATAACCACCATAGGACTGCAAAAATACCTACTTCAGAAGGAAGGAAAACTGATCCAGATAGCAGCAAAACACGAGCAAAACAAAAAACTGTTCTCAGTATTTAAGGAAGCTGACAAATACAAACAAGAAATCATACCACCTAATAAACACAAAGAAGAAGAAGTCGATGATGAAGAAACAACAAAAGCTATAAAACAAATGAAATCCAAACTAAAAATAGAACAGCAACGAGCCATGATAAAACGATGGCAAGAAAAGCCCCTTCATGGTAAATACTGCACTAAACTAAACGCAAAAGAAATAGACAAAGAAAAATCCCAGCAATAGTTGAGAAGCTCAGGACTCAAAGCAGAAACAGAGGGATTTTTAATTGCAGCACAAGACCAAAGCCTCCCCACCAGAAATTACCAAAAACATGTAATGAAAAGAAATATTACAAGTAACTGGAGAATATGTGGAGATGGACAAGAAACAATAAATCATATTATCTCTAGCTGCCCAGTCCTGGCTAAGAAGGAATATATTCACAGACATGACAGAGTTGGAACCTACATACATTGGAATCTATGCCAATATTATAGAATAACAAAAGAAAAAAGATGTTATAGGCACACACCAGAAAAGGTCACAGAAAACGAGAAAGCAACCATACTCTGGGATATGCCGATACACACAGATAGAGAAATTAAGGCCAACAGACCAGATATAGTTGTCAGAGATCATGAAGAAAAAAAATGCTTTCTAATTGATGTATCAATACCGGCAGATGACAACGTGTCTCTAAAAGAAATGGAGAAACTCTCAAAATACAAAGACCTGGAAATAGAGATAACTAGAATGTGGAACCTGAAAACAGAAACAATTCCTATCATAGTAGGTGCATTAGGCATGATAAAAAAAATATTCAGACAAATACATAACAAAAACACCAGGACTTACAAACACATATAACATACAGAAAATTGCACTACTAGGCACTGCACACATCCTACGCAGAACACTTTCCATACAATAACCATCAGAGCATCACAACAAATCACAGCACATACCCAAGGCACACAGAGCTGCGCTCGGTAGTGAAGTGAAAGCACGCTATAAAAATAAAACTACTGAATAATAATAATATAATAATAATAATAATAATAATAATAATAATAATGATGATAATAATGATATGATGATGATAATAATAATAATATAATAATAATAATAATAATAATAATAATAATATATAATAATAATAACAGTAAAAATAATAATAATAATAATAATAATATAATAATAATAATAATAATAATAATAATAATAATAATAATAATAATAATAATAATAATAATAATAATAATAATAATAATAATAATAATAAACAAACAATTCCTATTATAGGTGCATTAGGCATGATAAAAAAATATTCAGACAAATACATAACAAAAAGACCAGGACTTGCAAACACATATAACATACAGAAAATTGCACTACTAGGCACTGCACACATCTTACGCAGAACACTTTCCATACAATAACCATCAGAACATCACAACAAGTCACAGCACATACGCAAGGCACACAGATCTGCGCTCGGTAGTGAAGTGAAAGCACGCTATAAAAATAAAACTACTGAATAATAATAATAATAATAATAATAATAATAATAATAATAATAATAATAATAATGATGATAATAATGATAATGATGATGATAATAATAATAATAATAATAATAATAATAATAATAATAATAATAATAATAATAATGATAATAATAATAATAATAATAATAAATGGCATAAAGATGAACCCATTAACGTACTAGAAATAAAAACACATACAAGATGTTTTGGGACTTTCACATACAGACTGACAGAGTAATAGAAGCTAGGAGGTCTGATCTAGTAGTAGTAGGTAGCGAGAACAGAAAGTGCCAGGTAACTGACTTTACACTCCCAAATGATGACTTTACACTCCCAAATGATGACAAAATCAATATGGCAGGTATAGAAAAACAGCAAAGTTCCAGGACTTAGACACTGAATTACAGAGACTAGGGAGTGTATAGATAGATGTACCTCAGTAGTTATAGGTGCATTGAGAACTTTACCTAAATATATGCACAGGTGGATAGAGGGAATAGACATAAAACCCAGTTTAGTATAACTCCAGAAAAGTGTTACTGAGGTTACTTGTAGCACGATTGTAGTTTTTTTTTCTTTTCCAACAGTGTCATCTGCTGTGCGTATATGAAAATATCAACAACAACAACAACAATAATAATAATAAAAATAATTTTTATTATTACCTCCACTTTCATCAAGGCGGAGGTATTGTTTTCAGTCGTGTTTGTTTATCTCAAGAACTGCTGGATAGATTCGAATGAAACTTTCAGGGATGTTTGGCCTCATGACTGGCCCGATCGGATTAGATACTGGGATTGATCCGGTACCAGACAAGGATCCTGGATTATTTGTTATATTTACTTTACTTTACATGATTATGATCTTACGTTATTTTTCAAATCTTTCTCAATTATCCCAAAGTTTCGTTTCGTTTCTCTATTATTAATTTTACTCGGGTCTCTCTTTGAGAAGAAACTGGTGGATAAAGAAATCAAATTACATGAACATGCATATTAAATTAATAATTACATACATAGCAAAATATAGTAAAGGAGAAAGTCAAACGGCAGCAAAACCGTTCAGATATTGAATAACACTAACATAATTATATAATATATTATATATATCATACATTCATATGAACACTTTGTAGTATATTTACATATATTCACACATCTATACAACGATCTAAAACAACAGCAAACTGCATTTTCCTTAGGGTAAAATAATAACAATAGCTGCCAGGATTCTCTTATTGGGTGTGAGTGTTCATCTAAGGATTAAGGGGGTTTCTGTTTTCTAATGTTTTTCCTTTCATTCTTGAGTGATTAGGACTAACGTTCATAATTCACGAATAGGAAGTCCTTCGCCATTTCTAATCTAAATGGTACAAATTTTTGCTCCTGTGAGATATTTCTGAAATACGTATAAGATGCTATTGCATTTAACGGACATCAAATCAAGTAGGGAAACATTTGTCGCTAGTAGATATGCACTGGCTTTTGTCAAGGATCCTGCGAATTCCGTCTCTGCCCATGCGATCATCATATATTTACACATATACGTATATGCATATCTTTATCTATGCATGCATGGACATACATACTAATATTACACTTTACTCTTTTACTCTTTTACTTGTTTCAGTCATTTGACTGTGGCCATGCTGGAGCACCACCTTTAGTCGAGCAAATCGACCCCAAGACTTATTCTTTGTAAGTCTAGTACTTATTCTATCGGTATCTTTTGCCGAACCGCTAAGTTACAGAGACGTAAACACATCAGCATCGGTTGTCAAGCGATGTTGGGGGGGGGGACAAACACAGACACCCAAACTTATAAACACACACACACACACATATATATATATATATATTAATATATATATATATATATATATATATATATATACATATATTATACGACGGGCCTCTTTCAGTTTCCGTCTACCAAATCCACTCACATGGCTTTGGTCGGCTCGAGGCTATAGTAGAAGACACTTGCCCAAGGTGCCACGCAGTGAGACTGAACCTGGAACAATGTGGTTGGAAAGCAAGCTACTTATATATGTACATTTATACTTATATATGCACATAAATCGCTGATGACGCGAAAATACGCTGAAATCATCCGATGCAGTAATTGTTATAACAGTACTGACGAAATTTGCCTGCTGATCTGTGTATTTTAGTAATATTATTCTGTATGAGATGATTTCCGAACGGTTTCTGTACTTTGTGGCACTTAAACAGCACAACCAAGTTACATTGGATGTGCAAATTAATTTATGTATAATATAACTAACAGTATCGCCTGGCGTTGCTCGGGTTTGTAAGAGAAATAACTCTAAAGTATTTTTAGAGAGTTATATCAAAAATACATTAAAAATGGAAAAAAAATTATGGTAATTTTTTTTTTAAATCGTTGACCTATCGTAGATATTTTTAGAGAGTTACGTCCCTTATATAATAGCGAAAAATGCATTAAAATGGAAAAAAATGATGGTAAATTATTTTTAAAATTGTAGACTCATTGTAGACGCGCTCTAATACCCAGAAGGGCTCGATATGAATCACGACTATAAGATACCCGGTTTTGGTTACACTGCACCGCAAAATGTGGGAGTAGTTAGGAATCTAAATCGTAGGAGACAGACACACAACTTCACTTTTATATATAAAGATATGTACCTGTGTTTTTGTGTACGTGAATGATAATTGTGCATCGCCAAAAGGAGAGAGTCAAATATGGTTAATTACAAATGAAAAGGTAAGTAACGCCTAAAAATTTGCTAAACATGTCCCTGTAGCAGGCAAGCACGTTTACCCAATCTGCACTATGATATACAGGTGGATATATAGAGTAATTTCCTTCACGCATACCATGTTAACCGATTTTACCTGCCATCTCTCAATGTATGTCCTAGCGTGTTTATTTCTATTTCTCTAACTCCAGGTTCGTAGTTCAACTGTACGCATACCGCTGGCAAACATTCAGTGTTGCGCGATGCACTTTTATATGTGTTATGATTACTACAAACGAAACAAAGCCGGTTATATCTGCTGTAGCATACTACTAAATAATCATAAAATCCTCGTTATCACTTCATAAAACAATCGCGTCCCCTCACATCAATGAACGTGCAGACAATCACCATTTTAATCCACCATATATAGTCGTTTCAACTTCCTTTTGCTTATATACCGAGTAACAAAGAATCCATCTTCTATTTATAGTACACCCATTCGTCTCATAATTCTTGAATTATGGTGCCAAATTGTGTACGTGCTTTCATTTTTAAACACCATTATTCCGATAAAGCTAATCCTTCTTAATAGCCAACTTAGACACTAAACTGCAAAATATTCTTATCTTTTACTAACCATAAATGCTGCAAAATGCTTAACACTATAACCGTCATAGCGTAATGTATTCTATAATGCTCATGCCAGTGACGAAAATAAAATGAAACGCACAAGGAAAAAGCTTAATTATGTTAATTTTCTTTTACTCATATGCGTAAACATTGAATATTAATAAATTCATGCGTGCATACATACACATATACATACATAAATACATACATAGACATATGCATGTATATATATATATACAAATACACACATACATATAAATACATAAACACACATATATATATAATATACATACATACATATATATATATATACATACATACATACATACATACATATATATATATATATATATATATATATATAGGTTAAGTCCATTGAGAAACTGTTGCAGACAAACACATAAATGCACACACACTCAAACATACACTGACGCAAACTAAGACGTACACAGATAGAAGGACTCACATGCATACTTACATACATGCATTCATGCATCCATCTATCTATCTATCTTTCTCTCTATATATACATACATATATATATATATATATATATATATATATATATTTGTGTGTGTGTCTGTGTTTGTCCCCCAACCATCGTTTGGCAACCGATGTTGGTGTGTTTACCTCTCCGTAAATTACCGCTTCGGCAAAAGTGACCGATAGAATAAGTACTAGGCTTACAAGGAATAATTTCTGGCTGTTGATTTGTTCGACTAAATGCGCTGCTCTAACATGACTGTATTCACATGACTGAAACAAGTAAAAGAATAAAGAATAGGGAATACACCTAACGTATGTGTGTAGGAAAGCATATGAATATACATGAATATTTATAGATGTATACATATATGTATGCATATAAATAAACTTATGAACACGCATATATTCGTGCATATATAATAAACTGCATATATGTAAATATTTACGTCTGAACATTCATGCGTGTTGGAAACGCGCGTGGGTGTATGTTTTCTTCGTTGCCTGCAGTTTGCCATCTTAAATCAATTATAGTACAAAAAAAAAAAAACCTTTACTTCTGCATTACTGATTTAGAAAGTAAACATTACGTGGTTAGCAAACAACGAAGAAAATAATAACAAAAAATTAAAAAACAGTCGGAAACAAGGGAAGATAACGCACCGCGCCAACTTCCTGGTGTAAACGTGCCAATACCATCAGTTTCTGTCATGGTAGTGAACCTTAGGCAACACATGTGAAAACCTAAATAACTTATTAGTCAAATTAGATTGTAGAGCAATTCCATTTTGAAACTGCTACATACAAACACAGAAACACACGAACGCCCACGCCTCATACACACACACACATACATATGCACGTGAACTATTATGGTAAGAATACTTACATATGTATGTAATCTAAGTACATTTATAAATTTATGCATGTATATCTATAAATATATATATATATATATATATATATATATATATATATATATAAGTATATGAAATTACGACTACACACATAAGCATGTATATATATATGTGTGTGTGTGTGTAAATGGGAAAATAACAGAAAATGGCAGTCACGACAATTTTAATTTAAAACAATGTAATTGCTTCAGTGCATTCTCGTATGAGTAGTATGAAGGTAAGTTGTTGTGCAATCATCATATTACATCAAAAGTTTGAATTGCACCTCCTCAGGTGATCCTTGCTATCATTTCTTTGTTAGATCCTCATGCAATTTCATTAAGAACGATATTGTACTACCAGGTGGATGGTATTTCTAGCAGTTCACAGAGAAAAGTAAAACAATAGATACATTAATAAACGGAAATTTAGAAACTTAATAGATGAAAGAAAAAACAAACAAATGAAAGAATAGAACGGGCTGGTTGTCTATAACTTTGTACTGTATCTAAGGGTCAGATTATAATTAAGAATGAATCAGACATATTAAAGAATAAATTAATGAATGAAATAAAACATTTTAAATCTAGCAGAATCTTACCTTCGTTAGGTCTGTATAAAACTGGCGTTCTCTCAAGTACGTACGACAGATACATGATAGATGAAAGAGAAGCAACAAATCGTCTTCAGTCCATCACTGGTGCTGTGTATAATGCTACAAAGAAACGCGAATTTCAAACCAGAGTGCAAAGTAAAGCATACACTATGTTCATATTTCTGTGTGTTAGCATAACACTTAATCCATTTCTATTTGTTTATATTCTCCCATGAACATATATTTCGGGCATAATGTTTCCAATATGCACTTCTCTCTATTACGTTTCACATTTCCAATATTGTACTTGTACTGTACACTGTAATTCGCGTATGATATTAGGAAGTGTTACAGATCTACAGACGGTTCATCAATAGAACACTTGATTTAACATGGGGAGCATGTTGTAAACGTATCTGTGCATAAAGGGCCACATGAATGCTACAAATTATTTGTGTTCCGAAAAAAGAATCTTATCGTTAATTATAACGAAGATTATATCTATAACCACTATATAGAGGACACACACACACATACATGCACACACACACATGTACACACACAAGTATGCATATACATAAATATACACGCACAAATATATAAATGACTGTATACATTTATATACCTATGTATATGCTTATATATATATATATATATATACATAAATATATATAAATATATATATGTATATATATTCATTTATTCTCTTATATGTTTCAGTCATTTGACTGCGGCCACGCTGGAGCACCACCTTCAGTCGAAAAAATCGACCCAAGGACTTATTCTTTGTAAGCCTAGTACATATTTTATCGGGCTCTTTGGCCGAACTGTTAAATGACGGGTACGTAAACACACCAACATCTGTTGTCAAGTGATGAATGGGGGACAGACACAGGCACAAATAACAGATTCATATATATATATATATATATATATATATATATATTATATATATATATATATACACACACATATATATATATATATATATATATGCATATTAAATTAATAATTACATACATAGCAAAATATAGTAAAGGAGAAAGTCAACATGACTTTTCTCCTCCATGCCAAATGAATGTCTAAGCATTACGGACCTACCGAGAAAACTCCATAAATACATGGCGTATGTATTTATGATGTTTTCTTGGTAGTTCCTTAATGTTTCGATATTAATTTAGCATGGAGGAGAAAGGTCATGTTTGATTTCTCCATTAATATAATTATATATATATATATATAATTATATATATATATATATAATTATTAATTTTATATAAAATTATTTATTTAATATAAAAATTGCTTATAATTTTTATTCCATGCTGACCACCTGAAAATAATCATTAATAAGATAGTTATCCTTATTTTATGTATATACGTGATATAAACATATAGTAGGGTAAAAATAGAAGTCAATTACTTCTAAGCCACAGAAGCATCATTAAACTAATACAGGAATAATAGGAAAAGAATTTTAGTGCACAAGAATAGCATCCTACCTCTGCAACGGATGCAGAACATATGTCACTTAATCTGACGTCGTGATTTCGAATTTTGCGCTAACTGCAGCTGATTTGCTTCAGTTAGATCTCCAATAGAGAGCTCCTAGAAATCGCCACTAACATGCCTGTAAATTCGCTTGAGTGGCCGAACACTAATGAAACAAGCAAGCCATGTGAAATTATTTATGAATATAACAGAAGGATATTATTCCTAAAAATAATAACGTTTGTGACTTAGAAGTATTTTGACTTATATTTTAGCGAATCAAGTGCTTATGTAGCTTCCTAGTATATATACATATATATAAATATATTTATATATCTTATATATATATAATTATAAATTTTGCCTATGCGGCTTTTTCGTTCACTACTACTAATATTATTATTTTCAGGAACACTAGCGTTCTTTTATTTTTATAAATAATTTGACATGGTTCGTTTCTTTCAGTGGTGTTCTTCCTCTCAATCGAATTACAGGAATAATAGCTGTGGATTCTAAGAGCTGTCTCTTGCAGATATAACAGAAGCGAATCGGGTGCCTTGGCGCTAAATTCGATATCATTATATCAGATTAAGTGACATTCTTCCTGCATCCTTTGCGGAGGTGAGACGCTATTCTGAACACTAAATGTTTTTCTCTTATCAGGCCTGTATTAATTTAATGATTCTTCTGTAGCCTAGAACTATTCTCCTTTCTATTTTAGCGAAGGGGTGCTTATGTAGTATTCTAGTATATATATATATATAGATATATTTATATATCTTATATATATTTATTAATTTTGCATATACGGCTTTTTACGCACACAGCCAATAACGTTATTATTTTTAGGAATAATATTGTTCTTTTATATTTATAAATAATTTTACATAGTTCTTTTGTTTCGATGGTGTTCGTCTACTCAAACGAGTTACAGGCATGGTAGTAGTGAATTCTAAGAGCTGTCGTCAAATTGGGGATTTGACGGAAGTAAATCTAGTGCATTTGGCGCTAATTTCAATATCGTATCAGATTAAGTGACATTCTTACTGCGTCCTTTGCAGAGGTAAGACGCTATTCCTGTTCACTAATTTTTTTTCATATCATGCCTGTTTTAACTCGATGATTCTTCTGTGGCTTAGAGGCATTTTGACATCTATTTTTAACGAAGCAGATGCTTTTGTAGTACCTTAGTATATATAAAGATATTGATATATCGTATATGTAATTATTAAATTTGCTTATACGTCCTTTTACGCTCGCGGCCATTAGCGTTATTATTTGTAGGAATAATATTGTTCTTTTATATTTATATATACACATATCATATGCGTATATACATGTATGTATATATAGAGAGTAGAGAGTGTATGTGTATATCGCATGGCGTGTGTATAGAGTTACATGGAAGTTATCTATATATTTGAATTGTGTAAGAGTGCAATACAAGTATTCTTTGGAATATAGATTGTAGTCCACCATCCACGTACACTTGGAGCATTCACTGCTGAGCATGCAAATGACGGTGACGTTGAACAGTACAGAGTTCATAAATGATGCAAACTTTTATCATAATTCCTCGAATATGTATGTGTCATATATATATATATATATATATATATATATATATATATACGTAAGTGCATATGTGTTTGTGTGTATCTGTGTATGTATGATGTATATTCTGTATTTAATAATTCAAATTCTTCCTTTGAAAAAGACGCTGGTTTCTAACAAAGATGCAAGGCTCCATGTTTGGAATGTAGATAACGAAAACATTGTCTCGTATTACACCTGAGAAAAGTCTTGCATAGTTTTACTGTTCCAATTACAGATCGCATTTCTAATGTGCGAATCAGTTGGATGATTACTTTTTTCTGAATATCCAAACATAACCAGAATAACAGTCCGGCATTTACTTACAAAACGAAGTACAACAATTATTATTGGTATAAATGTGAATCTATAATAGTGACATAGTTAACTTCTCTTTGGTTTTCAAAGCGACATTCTCATCATCATGACAGCTGAAGTCTACGAGGGTACATACGTTTTGTTGGCTATCCAAACCAACAATATTCGGTCTGTTACATATTTACACTTGTCAGCTGTTTTAATGGGAATGTTCCACCAGTTTTCTTTGTGCTACTATTTGTGTACATATTCAATAACAGGGGGATTCTCTGAATTCACACCAGGACAGTTTTTTTCCCGAATAACATTATATATTGATTTTGCAATGTATGTGTGTATGTATTTATCTGCTTCTCAGTCTGTCTGCCCCCTCTCTCTCTCTCTCGCTCTCTCTCCCTATCTCTCTCGCTCTCTCTCTCTCTATCTATCTATCTGTCTGTCTGTCTCTGTCTCTCTCTCTGTCTATCTATCTATCTATCTATCTATCTATCTATCTATGTATCTATCTATCTATCTATCTATCTATCTATCTATCTATCTATCTATCTATCTATCTATCTATCTGTCTGCCTGTCTCTGTCTCTCCCTCTGTCTGTCTATCTATCTATCTATCTATCTATCTATCTATCTATCTATCTATCTATCTATCTGTCTGCCTGTCTCTGTCTCTCCCTCTGTCTGTCTATCTATCTATCTATCTATCTATCTATCTATCTATCTATCTATCTATCTATCTATTATCTATCTATCTATAGAGTATGTCAAAAACTTCTCGGAATAGTTAAGTTTAATAAAGGATAACTGATTTACTTTAGTTTTAACATTATTTCCTTCCCTGCAGTTTTGGAAACCGCTCTGGAAGTCGTTTTCCATAAGCAATTTGGGGACCTTCTGCAAATCGATCTGGATCTCCACGAGATTGTTAAAAAGGTTACCTTTGAGATGCACTTTGACCTTGGGGAAGACATGGAAATATGCAGGTGTTAAATATGGCGAATAAGGCAAGTGGGGAAGTGATACCACGTTGTTTATCGCGAGTTCGGTGACAGGGGGCATTGTCTTCGTGAAAAATCCAATTCTTCGTGCTGCACATATCGAGTTGTTTACGCCGAATGACCTCTCTCAAACGCTTCATACATCGAAGTAGAACTCTCGTTTGACGGTCTGTCCCTTGGGGCCAGAATTCTTGATGCACAGTACTTCATATCCGAGGGTGACACTTCCAAATCACTCATAGTCGTCCACGGATGTTCTGCCGCTTGTTAGCAGACTTCCCGAGTTTAACGCAAAATTTCTCGTTTGTTCTTTTTTCATGTCCATGACAAAATTGCAGACTACATCATACACGTGACCACAAATATACAAATTTCACAACTTGCGAAGTTAACACAGCGATGTCAATATGCACGCTGTCTCATTAAGATCCCTGCTAACTCTTACTCCGCACAGAACCGTGTGCTGCCATCTGTTGGCATGCTACAGAACCAGTCCGGGAACGTTTTGATGCTACCTTGTATGAATGAATGAATCAATCAATCTATCTATCTATCAATCAATCAATCTATCTATCTATCTATCTATCTATCTATCTATCTATCTATCTATCTATCTATCTATCTATCCATCTGTCTATCTATTTTTCCGTCTGTCTGTCTACTTACATTCATATACTTACATGTGTATGCTTGTGTTTTCAATTGCTTGTTTAGTTGTGTAGGTGTGTGTGTGGGGTCGTGTGTCTGTAAAAGAAGAGCATGACAGACAAAATAATCGGTATTGTGTTACATTATGACATTCTTATACAACGTAAAGAGAAATAATAATTCATAAATCAATATAAATAGTAGTAGTTCAGTAAATATTGCACAAGTGGATGTTTGTAATAGTTGCGATCTAAACAGGTATATTTCGTCTCCATAAGTATAACCGATTTAAACTCAGTGGAAAAAAAAATTTGGTCTGATGATGTTTGTTTCGTGGTGAAAGTGATATTTTTTAATATATATATAGTTACCAAAGAGATAAGTGATGACTAATGATATTTATATAGGCAGCTTATATATCAGAATGAGGGGAAGATATATAGCGGGGGAGCAGCAACGAAGGAAGTAGAAACACCTAAAAAAAATGTATTGTTATTTTATGTGATACACGATTATTAGTTGTATTACAATTTTGATTTATATAACAAAAATACGGGCCAAATGCTACCGACAATCAGGTTAATATTTACAATTTGTAATCAATTTGTTTCCAGAATATTTATAAATCCTTTTTACAAATATATTCTTGACATTATTTTTTGTGACACGATTTATATATAGCGCTTATGTATCTGTAGTCTTGTGTTATACATTTGTATTCGTCAGAAACTTGGAATTCAATTGTAAAACCGTGTCAACTTTCCTCTAAAAATCCTTCGCCTCGGTATTATAATACATTAACATTTTTGATGACAAGAAAATACATTAATTCATATGCTATTCTTAGAATGTATCATACGCTCTTCTTTCTTCCCTACATTCCTTATTTAATTTTATTTGAGCCATGATACATGTGGCATTTTCATCTGCAGCAGTTCTTCCTTGCTGAACAGATCTCAAAATATATTGAGAGGTCTTACACCTCTGTTCAATATCTTATCGTAGGAGAATTTAGAAGGATTTTATCGACGATCTTATTCCTCTATTTACGCAGTGTGACATTTTAAAGCGTTTTATTTTTATTTCTAGCATACAAAACCCACATCCAAATTTACACGTGAACTCGTGTACTCATATGAATTTGTTGAAACGATGAAGATATGCGGAATCATTCATTAGGTGTGGGAGGGCTTCGGGTTTTACAAACGGACATCATTGTAGAAAACAGAGGAATAACGATTCTCTTGGGAGAGTGGAGAAATAACATTGTAAACCGTTGGCATGCGATGGTTTGTCATTTAAGTTTTCAGACATTTCACTGGAGAAGCTGTCCAAATTAACGTCATGTAGCGTATATAAACTGTACATCTCGAGTTGTTTTCATGCATAGATAAAATTACATGTAATAATTCTCAAGACAATTTCAAAGTTTACAGTTTTAACTTAACTAGTATTCGAGAGGAGAAGAAGCGACAAGTACAACCTCATACAAACCTTCTCGAAATTCATTCTTTCGAAACATTTCTTCTGAAATTCTCAGGATGCTTTACTATTTTTATTTTATTATTAATTTTTGTTTTAACTTTATTTCTATTATTTTTCTTTTAATGCGTATTTTGTTTTCGTTTATTTTGTAATTTTGTTTGTTCTTAATTGGATAATCATCTGTAAGCTTGCATTTCAGAGTATCATTGGATGTTTGGCACTTAGAAGAAACTGCTTCAAAATGTAATGAAAAAAAAAAACATGTAGATGCTCGATGTAAGATGACGTAAAGAAAATAGGAACGAACAAATATTATTTCAAAATGTTGCCATCTGTACAAAAACAGAGACGTACAGCTTCTATTTTATAGGAGAAAGAAGGCAGTATGTCATAAGTAAATAAATAAATAAATAAACGAATACATAGATATTCAGGAAAAAAAATAAAGCGAAATTGAATGACGAGACGAGTAATGGAAAAAACAAAAGTGGTTAGACTATATAGTACAGACGTGTTAGTATTTTTTGTGCAGAAATGACTTCCCCACTCGTTATATCAGAGACCTGAACCCATAGAGAGGATATAGATTAAAATACATATGCACATAAACATATGTATTAAAAATTGAGAATTTTTCCATATATATATATATATTCAGTGAATAAAAAGAATCATAGATGCATATAGAAGCATCCACATACACATTCTCACATGGCCTAAGATACACAAACAAATAGGCTAACAAATAAAAATACGCCCACGAGCGTACACATACATAGATGCAGACATATACGCATAAGTATGCACACGCATACACACGCACACATATATATAATTCAACATGCACACAAGTATGTTTGTATGAAAACGTAGATAGATCTAGAGAGAAAGGGAGAGAATCGGCGAGAGAGGGATAGAGTGGGACAGTGAGAGAGAGAGAGAGAGAGAGAGTGAAAGTGGGAGAGACAGGCAAGCTAATAGAGAGAAAACTAAGCATTTATATGTACAGGCATATGTGAAGGCATCATAAGTACAGCTGAGAGCATTATTTAGATAGATGGTAAATAGATTTATTAAACTCATAAAGCCAAACATAAAATATATTTATTTGATATACAGAAACGAAAAACACAAGGCCTGCTCATATCGAAGACAGAAACAGAACATAAACAAACATAGAATCTACCACAGATGCTCGCACAAACACACACGCATGCACATATATATACATATACATATATATATATATATATATATATATATATATACATATATGCATTTACATACATACAGACACACACACACATATATATATATATAATATATATTATATATATATATATATATATATATATATGTATATCAAGCGTACAATCAAATACTCTATAGAATATTTATTTCAATATGTCACTCAATTATATTTTTAAGTGTTTGTTCCTTTTAGCAGTTCTATAATATGTTATTGTTCTGAAACTCTGAAACAATATTTTATCGCTTTTGTCGGGTTCTCTGTAAATCGCTTGGAACAAAACGCTATCTTCATTCTTATGTCTTCCACAGAACTTTTTCACTCTCCCTCTTTATTTATCTCTCTCTCTCTCTCTCTCTCTCACCCTCGTGTGTGTGTGTGTGAGAGAGAGAGAGAAACTCCGTTTCTGAGTTGTGTACGTGTACATACATAATACCATATATATATATATATATATATATATATATATATATATATATATATATATATATATATTGATGGCTGATAAGAGTGAAACTCTCTTGGAGTCTTCTAAGTACAGATTATTGCAGTAGCCAATACCTTTTAAGTAAGTAAGAGGAGTTCTCAAAACATTTATTTGCAAAAACGTGCTCTAAACTAGAATCATCGCCATTCATTTGACTTGAAATTATAAGCAAATGAAAATATGAGCGTTATTGTTTTCCTATGTACGAACATGAACGTATCACACACATGCATAAACTCACAGACACATACACACACACGCACATTACATTATATCATGTATAGGCATATATTATACATGTATATATATATATATATATATATTATATATATATATATATATATTATATTATATATAAATATACACCATATATATATATATATATTATACATTATATGTATGTATATATATATATATATATATATATATAGTTAATCCAAACAAGAAAATACAAAAAACAACGCGAGGACGTGGAACAAATATAGTATTATTGGACGCTCAGGATAGAAGGGAAGAAGGAGGGTTAACGTTTCTAGCGGAGCTCTTCGTCGGAAACATAGGAGAAGGAAAGATCCTGAGAAGGGAAGACAGAGGGAAAATATTTCGCCAACGGTACACACGAGGTTACATTTTGAAAAATAAATATATATATAGTAATATATATATTATATATATATATATATATATATATATATATATATATATATAATATATATAATATATATATACACACATATATATATATATATTATATGCATATGTATCACATATATATTATACTAAACTTTATATATATTTATGTATATATGTTTACGTATACGTATATATATATGTCTGTTGTTTTTATGTTACATGTAGGAAGAGTCACATATTCTATACAGATTCCGTTTTCTTTTCTTTGTGGATTCCATTTTCCCCAATGAATTTTCACCGCACGTTCCTTGGAATCTTCCAAGCGACCTCACACCATTCACGATATTTGTTCATTTGCTAGGGAACATGCATCGCATTATTTTATCTGGTATTTTGGGTTTTGATTTGAGAGTTCACTGAAGCAACCTGTCCCCTATACCGCCCCACCATTTTCCACCACGTCGAATACCAGAATACCACTCTAATCGACTCAGAATATATTGTTAACGTCCCTGGAATTTTGCCGTGATCAGAAACTATTCTTACGTGCAATAAGCTAAGCCTTATATACATATATATATGAACTAAATAGTAATTGTAAATTCAATAATTCATTTTTACTACCATGTTCACTGTGAATGTTCCCTGACTGGCTTTTGAAATTTGTATTCACTAAATCTTATAAACCTTCTGTACACTAGGTATTTACTGCCAATATTTTATAGATGGTTCAAGTTGTAGATTGCTTTGTGTAAGCTAGAAGTTCCTAAAGAGAATTAAATTTCTGAGTAAGTTAAACGTAACATTGCCATTCACAGTGTCATATTAGTAGAACATTGCTCTTCAATTATTAAGTGTTATTTGTATTCACCCTTAAGACAATGTAAATAAGTGATACCAAAGGTATTTCTTACATGTACTCATATATAAATACTGATAATTACACATAACTACACACATATTATATATATATATATATATATATAATATATATATATATATATAATATATATATATATATACACCCATAGATAAATATGACTTTATACTGCACCAGAAAATGTAAATAAATGTAATGAAATTGTAGACAAAGACAGAGAGAGTGAGCCAGAAATTTAACACTTAAAACAACAAGCAACGAATTAAACTTCTAGATCTGGAACATTAAACAGCAGTGCAATCGCGAGTGATGGTAGGTTGTTCCACATAATATTGTTAACGTATGGCAATTTTTATTTTGTATTTTGATTATGATTTTATGGTACGGCTTATTACATACATTTTTGCATTAAAAGGAATTGGCTCAGTCTTGTATTATAATCAGAAAATGTTTAAAATAGTGCTCACGTCTCATAGACTACCTCAATTAATTGCTTAATTCATAAGTTACAGTTATCAATTGAATGTTTTATTTTTTTACTCAAGACACAAGAGGGGACAAGTTGTTATCACTGACCTGAGTGGTTAATTGGTACTTATTTTAACAAGCGCAAACGGGTGAATGGCAAAAGTGACCGCAAAATTGAACTCAGATTTTAAGCTCAGAATGTAATTTGTCGGGAAAAAATGTCAATAATCACTTTATTCGACGTGCCAACTCGTCGTCTTGTGTACGTAATTAGATTAAAAGTACAGACTAAAAGACTCAGTGTTCATTACATTGTATCCTTACTCTGAGTAGATGACGCATTGTTACAGTTTTTAACATTTTTACTGTTATACACATAATTATTGTAGATGTGGACATTAATTGCATCAAGTGCTAAGTATTGAGGCAACTTTCTATGATCGCGAGTTAGGTATTAAGATGCCAATGGTCAGATAGGAATAACTGTGAAGAAAAAGTGATTGGTTGCCGTTTCGTATATTATTCTAGTTATATTCAACCTAGTGTCTACATGTGTTAAAGGAAAATATGTACTTGCTCGCTTTAAATATCCGTATCGTAAACATACTAAGAATATTGAATTCAATACTATATGGAACATGTGTTATATATATATTGATATATGATGCTGTTTAGCAAACATGTCTGTTTGTTATGGCAGACTCAGCTGAAGTTTTCATTATGTTTATGAACAGACATTTTCAGTTCAGTGAAACACAATTTTGTGTAGAAGGCTAACGAGACATATGTAAAAAAGATTAATTACAGGGAAAATCTATCTCTTCTCAATCATAGAGAAGTATGCACATCGCATATTGATAAATTAGTATATATATATATATATATATATATATATATATATATATAATATATATATATATATATATATATTATATATATATATATATAAGTACATATTTGTGTGTCGTGTGTGTGTATATGACTATGTATATATCTATCTATTTGTGTAAGTATGTTTCTCTCTCTCTGTTTATCTATCTATCTATCGCTCTATATATCTATCTATCTATCTATCTATCTATCTATCAAAAGTTGAATATACTGTCAGAATATAAACTGAAGGAATAACATGAATTTATATTTATAGAAAACGCATTATTAACTAAATATATATTTGCGTTTGCACTAGCATATTTATTTATTAAGATTATTAGCTACGTGCAGAGAGGTAGATATTGTCAGTGAGTTACATTCTTTATTCACTTTCACTCTGTCTTCTCCTAACCTTACCATCTTCCTGCGAAATTATCTTTGCTTCTTTATATTTAGGTTACTATGCAATATCGCCCTGATTCAATACTGTTATCTCTATTGCAAACATGGAAGAATAGAAAACTGAACTTTGCTTCCGGTTATCCTGAAACAGGTGACTGTTTTTTGGAACATCTGTTCCACCTCCAATGTTTACATGATTTAGATTTCTTGGTTCTAAATGATTCTTGAGTTTCCGATACCCAGTCTGTTGCACATCGACAGGGGCAGTAAACTATTCTTGCACCCAGAGAAAATACCAGGATCTATGTCTCTAGGTTACATCAATAGTCACCAGTCTCCCTACACGTTTTTTTTTTTACTTCATCGCTACGGATATACATCGTTGTATAAATGTGGTTGTCTGTGCAAAAGTCTCCTTTACAAGCTTGTACATTGATATGTCTTCGATGCTTGTTGTAATCAGCTAATTACTGTAATTTCGACAGGCTCAATGTCATGGGGCTAGGAAAAATGTGAAAGGAAGTTGGATCGGCATCACACAGAAGAAACACAGGAATCCATTAGGATCACCCATTAACTTGGACAAACGATGCTTTCGCAATTTAGCACCTTAAAATGCAAAACCATGCGATCAGTATCAAAGCAGTCATTGGTAGTCTCTTATTGAAGGAAATTGAAGGAAATTGCTTGTGAAGTGGGAGCTTTACACTGGTGAGAATATCTTAACCGCAGCTTACACACTTTAAAAGTTGGGCTAAGAATATCATGGCTCATTTTTCGCAGATATTCACAGAATGTACGAATTAGCAAAGATTTTCAGATGGCTAGCAGGATGTCAGTAAGAAATATATGTCATATTTTGATGTTTGCAGAAATGTGCGTGTAAGACCAGTTAACAAGCAATACAGCAGGTTTAATTGTTTCCTAGTTTGTACACATCCATATTGTCGAACGGGGACATTGAAATAAATATGATTGGTTTAGGTTTCGAATACTGTTAACTAAGATTACAATGTGCCAGTTAAATATTGGATTTCTTTGTTAAAACATTTTATTCGGTATTTTATATTAAATGGGTTTTGACTTCTGAGTGGATGTCAGTGAGATTACTAGGACCAGAGATACATTTCTACCCTGTGAGTTTTATTTCATTCCATGTTATGGTTGGTTGCCAGTGCTGCCCCTGTAGTATCCATGCCTATTCGCTTCATTCATTCATTATTTTTTTCTTTGATTAGGTTTTACTGCTTGCTTCTGTGCATATCAATAATCATTTTACAGCATGGGTCAGATGCATTTTACCAGGCTACTGATACTACAGTACAACAGCATTTCGAAGATGTATGTTGAGCAACATATTAGCAGGATGTAGTGAGCCTATTACACTTCTCTTATAGGACGACAGGAGGCGCAATGGCCCAGTGGTTAGGGCAGCGGACTCGCGGTCGGAGGATCGAGGCTTCGATTCCCAGACCGGGCGTTGTGTGTGTTTATTGAGCGAAAACACCTAAAAGCTCCACGAGGCTCCGGCAGGGGGGTGGTGGTGACCCCTGTTGTACTGTTTTGCCCCAACTTTCTCTCACACTCTCTGTTTCTTGAGTAACGCTGCGATCGACTGGCGCCCCGTCCAGCTGGGGGGAACACATACGCCACAAAAACCGGGAATCCTGGCCCATGAGCCTGGCTAGGCTTGAAAAGGGCGACTTTTATCGTTTTTATAGAACGACATCTGCTTCGGTGGAGGAGTTAAGTGTTGTGTTCTACACAGAGAACTCAATGGGATAAGCGACAGCGTACTAGTAAAGAACGTTGGCCGCGAAGGAGGAAGTTGATTGGTTTAAAAATAAATACATGAAAGAAATTTTGAAGGCCCTGTTCCATATTGACTGCTTATTAGTAAGCATAAATTATTGTGCGTGTTGTGCATGAACAGACAAACATAATATTCATAACCATGCACACACAGACACGCAGTATATCTATATACATACATACATACATACATACATACATAATACATACATATATACATATATACATACATATATACATATAAGATGTATATATGCATGTATAAATACTTACATATATCCTTTTACCTGTTTCCGTCATTTGACTGCGATCATGTTGGAGCACCGCCTTTAATCGAACAAGTCAGCCCCAGGACTTCTCTTTTGTAAGCCTTGTACATATTCTATCGGTCTCTCTGGCTGAACCGCTAAGTTACGGGGACGTGAAAATACCACCATCGGTTGTTTATATATATATGTATATATGTTTATATATATATATATATATATATATATATATATATATATATATATATATATATATATATATTCGGTGGGCTTCTTTCAGTTTACGTCTACTAAATCCTCTCACATGGCTAGGTCGCCCCGAGATTATAGTAGAAGACACTTGCCGAAGATGCCACGTAGTGGGACTGAACACGGAGCCATTTGGTTAGTAAGCAAGCTACTTACTACACAGCCACTCCTGCGCCTATACATATATATATGTATGTATGCGTGTGCGTGTGTGAGTGTTCCTATATCTGTATATAAGCATGTATATATGCAGTGAAAATACATGCTGATTAGGTAGTGGGCATGTGTATAACTTCCTTTTATTTAAACGTTAATACTATTAATGAATTTATTTTTCTATATCTTAAATATATCTGGCGCTGTGCAACAAGCCATCCGTCATTTGTGGATGTTAACTGAATGTTCCAAATCTATTTCAAATAGGCGGCAATTACAAAAGATATTCGACCCCCAACACCTTCCTCAATAAATTCCACAGGCTGTGGTACTTCAGTGGGAGTGTCAATAAAATTGCAACCGAGCAGCTTATAATGGAACAACGGATGGATATAATAGAGTATTTTATCGTCACAAAAGATTAGCTGTTCAATTAAAGAGAAAAAAAGAGAAAGTACATTCAGCTTGAAAAGAGCTGTAGATGAAACGTAATCACTCTCTTTTTACTGTTCGTTTAATATTTCTTTTTTCTGTTTTTGCTTTCAATGCTGAAAATGTTGAAATCTATTCACTGAACATTGTCATGCAGTATACTGGAGTATGTACGATATCTAATGAGATAACATGATGGACTCCTGTCCGAACAGTTGTCGGTTCCCGTCTCGTTACTGCCATTGTCGCAAAGAATGTAAGAAAAATACAAACAATTATGAATTATATGTATTGATCGGTAGTTTAACTATCTCTAACATGTAAACGAAGAATGTGCTAGATTACAAAGCAGATTTCGAAGAAAATTTATGACATGGATTTCTCGTGTGTGTTTCAAAGTAAAGCAAGAAGTAAAATTCTTTATTATAGAAAACGCTAACCATCCCACTTACGAATGCGTTTCGTGGATAAGAAAGTTCCATGATACGTATGCCATCGGGGAAATTACCGGCAGATAGAACCTGTATTTTTCTACCAGTAAATACATATACTGTGTATATTATATTAATTGATTTTATTTCTATGTTCTGGTTTATGTTTTTCACTGTTTGATTTGCCTAAGAGTGGTTTTATCTCTAATTTAATTTATATATATATATATATATATATATATATATATATATATATATATATATATATATATATATATATATATATATATACATATACATATAGATGTACATATATATATGTGTGTGTGTGTGTATACAAATTTTAATTCCTTCTTTTTGCGCTTTATCCCAGTAAATTCCCGAAACAAATAGAAAGGTAGAATAGTTTCCATTGCAGTATTTGTTTCATGAACATTGGGGGATTTGGAGTTAAACAAGAACAGCAACCCTGTAAGTGGTAAACTTATGCTTCAAAACATAGAATGAAAGAGTTTTCTAAATACGACCTCTCCCAACATCTGTTTCACCTTGATATATTCTTATTTCATTTACCACACTACAATAAAGTTCACGCTCTATCAATGTGACCCCCGGATGTTGCCTTTTTCCTTCATATTTTTTTTTTCAAAAACAAAATTAACATTAAATTGACTAACTAGTATAGCAAAATGTAGGCGCACTTCTTTCAACTTACTTATATACAAAGACGTCTACGTTTATGGAAAAAAAACTCTATTCTTTTATGACAGGAAATATCCTAAAAACTGTGAAAATATTTGACAATTTAATAAAATAATTTAATTAAATAAATATCAAATTTGACAGAATAACCTGAATGCTAACGGGTTAAAGTGTGCGAAATAGAAAAGTAATTGTAAAGAGACAGTCTGTGAGGGGCAGATAACTTGCATATGCTAGTAAAAATCAAGTCATTAGAAATCGAAGGAAAAGAATAATTTCTGTTGGTTGGTATATGTTTATGAACTTTAAATTAAAATATCTTTGTAAGAAAGCAAGACAAGTTAATATACGTCTTTCGTTGTCAACGGAATCTGAAACTATATAATTTGATAAATTCAAATTAGTATTGCGAGGCTTTTGTATGTTGTGTTAACGCAGGTAGTTTTTATTATTTTACAATACCAAAAGTCTGAGATAGTTAAATTCTCTAATAGTATAACATTAAGCCTTAGAATTATTCACAATTATTCTCATTGTTTTATACCAAATGAAAGATAACATGACGTACTGTTTGCTAAATATCCTCAGTTATTCACTTGCCAATGTTACTGTCCTTTGTATATTTCAAATTGTGAAGCAAAGTATAAGGATACATACCAACACTCCAACCTTTTTAGACGACCTACTCAAGGAAGATGCTTCATTTTCCATTATTTTATTGTTCTAAGATATTGCCATATATCATAACCGTGTGGAATGCTATCAGTCTGGTGTTGACTCCATAACAAGATATAAATAGCTTCTGATATTAACACTTTTAACTGTCTGTCCTCGTACACAAACTAAAAATGGTAATAAAATGATTGACAATAAAATGCAGGGAGATTTAAATGAATATGTTGACCACATTAGATTATGATTTACACTGATTTTGTTTTAATTTCTTGGGACTGAAGTAGAAGTAGTGACTAATACCATCGTATTTTTCTTGTAGACCATTTGAAGTTGGTATTAAGGTCATTGGGAATCTTTCTAAGCCCAGCTACAGGTAGGACATATTCATGGGGAAGTTCCGGGTGACCGAGCTTTTGAGGAAAATTGATTAGTTGTAGTAATGTCGTCTGATTTCTTCGTTGAACTGTTCATAATTTTGAAAAGCAAAATAAAATTCAACACCTTACACTTCAAATTTCTAATTTTAGACTAAATATAAACTAGTAAACTTATTTTCCTCAGCTTTAGTTTTAAGTCATATTTACTATTTGATAGCCATCATTAAAGCAAAGATATATAAAACATCAGATTTCCTGTATTGGTTTAAAATTTTATAATTTGGTGATCGATAATATTATCTATTTCTCAGCATCATTGTCCGTTAAAGATTTCTGCAGGTTCAAACCTGAAGAGCGATGAGTTTAAATAGGTTACAGTAAGCCTAGAGATGTCGTATATTATGACACAATTAATAACTTTATCAGTACTTAAGGATACCCAGAGAGAAGACAATGTTTATGATATTAAATCTCCACCGTTGAATTAGCATATGAATTCAGTTTGGAATTTAAATTATGACAGCTTTGAGAGAATGAGTATTCAGTGTTGCAATGTAATGAATCACAAATCCATTTAACTTTACTTTTGTCAATTACAATTAGTTGCATCGTCCCTGCATTATCTGCGACTCGAAAAACAATTCCTGCGTTATTAAATTTCAGTCTTTCTCTGGCAAACAAACCTGAGAAATGAATTATCATATCAGTAGACTAAAACTTCCAACTTTTCCTGCTATAGTTTGCTAGAATTAAATATTACAACATTCGCTTTCCTATTAAAATTGCAGTTGCAGTTGGATTGAATTGGGATTAATTAAAATGCAACCACACCTCAAAACATTAATTTTACAATCCGATTCAATGAAGACAACGATAATTAGAATATTCCAGATGGAGACTGCATCGGCGAGATATAAAATGTCCATTATTTTTAAGTCTAAGCCACTGCTATTAATTGCGAGTTGCATATTAATGAATGTTTCAGAATTATCTTGCCATAAAGGTGTACAAAATCATTATTTATAAAATTCAGCTTTTATAACATTCTGTAAAGTTATCTAATAGAACGTACGCTTCTATGTAACGGTATTGTTTGGATATCTTCAATCTGAGACGGAATGCAATGCAAGATTTACGGTTGATGGATATTCTGCGATTTTGTGTTTTGATTTTTAAGTGAACTCAGATGAAATACATGGTATACATGACAATTATAACATACAAGATCTGAATAGATTTACCTCCCATAGTTTTATGTTAACAACAACAACTGCCTGATATGAATTACATGGCAGATTGCATTATTTTCACTCTTTTTTCCTATTGGTTTAGTTTAATCTTTTTCTAAGGAATATAAAAATATAGCATAATCTAATATGAAGTACATATATCCAGTTTTGGTGAAATAGATTTTGAAAGTAAATGCATGGTGTCGCTGAAAAGTGTGCGTGGCAATTTAGAATGATTTGAATTAAGTTAAATGAGTGAAATCGAATATTAATTAAGCGCATCAAATCAATTTTCAAGTGAGCAGGAATGCAAAAAAGCAAAAAAATAATGACTAAGAGCGGAACAATATCTAAGAGAAGGAACATTCTGGTAATGAAAGCATTGCTTAATAGGCAAGAATTATTGCTTGCTGCAATGACTTTCTAAAGGTAGCTAATATGTCTCCACTCATTGATTATATTATAGAAGTATCACATTATGACCTACACAGATAAAATTTCTATTTGCCCACCTGAATATTGATCAATCATGTTCATATATGACCATATAGCAGCTGACTCCAAGAATACATTTTTCATTAGTTATTCACACAGTTATTCACAGATAAAATCTCCAATTCACAGCAGCTGAGTCATTCCAAATGATATTCATAAATATATAAATACAAAATCTTAATTAGGAATCGTAATACAATTTAATTCTTTCTGGTAATACGATTTCTGCAATACATGTTGTAAAACTAATACCATCTGTATTAAATTTTGTGTTCTGATTGCCAAATTAATTGATCCAAATGGCGACATGACGGTGACTGACATCTGAGCGTCTTTATCTACATTTGCAAAGTGCAATTTGAGATGAATATTAAAGTATTCAAACAACCCCAAAAGCATTTGTTCACACTTTCATTTAATCCTATCATGACTATTATATATATATATATATATATATATATATATATATATATATATATATATATATATATATATTATGAAGGCAACTAGATGTGACAATCAATTTATACCATTCTGTGTAGAAACTGATAAGTGTGTATATCTTTAATCCGAAGAAGTATGAAACGGCGCGTAGGGAAATCAAAGGTTCTAAATTTACAATGAAATCCTCTATTGTATAGCAAATTATGTGAATCGGATATTAAACATCCACGATAAATTAAATCGTGGAGTAGATGGTGATTGTAATCCAGATTTAATCCATCACCTTATATGTGCACAAATTTTAATGTCGCAACTTTCGATCAGTTTTAGCGTACCTTATATAAGATCGATTAAAAGACTGTGATCAACATATTTTAAAGGAAACGATTCATGTATTGCCATTCTAATCAATATTATCTTGCTTTATCGGATATTTGAAGAACACGTCTCCTAACATTTATTAGTTATTAGTGTGATTATAACGTGGAGATTTACTTCATATGATATTTTATGAATTCTAACATATTGGACATTCAGTAATATTACCTAAGTTATATTCATACTTTTTTCAGAAATATATATTACCACACATTAATGTTTCCACGATAGGAAAATTGGCAATTACTTTCTATTGCAGATTCGTTTTCATCCATCAAATCATATAACAGTGCCATTGTGTAACAGGCCTCTTAGTATAAGCAAAAACATATACTTTAAATGATATTGGGGCATATTGCTTGATATGATGGAAATAAAGGTTATTTATGTTTTACACATATGATATTATATTTATGACTCTGATTTATAGATTTCTTTCAGATTTGAGGAGTTAAATTTTTCGTTCAAAGGAAACTGCATAAAAAAATAATAATAAAGTCAGTTCAACGAACTCACATACGTTGCTCATAAACTCAGAAGAAATAGCTATTGACGAAGCTACGGTACAATTTCGCGAGTGAAATTTGTCAGAGAATATGAGACGAATCATCTATATATATATATATATACATATATATATATATATACATACATATATATATATATATATATATATATAAAGAAAGAGAGAATATATATATATATATATATATATATATATATATATGTGTGTGTGTGTGGAAAGAGAGATAGCGAGGTGATTCAAAAGTCTCCATACATAGGGAAAATTTATCTTTTTATAAGAAACAGCTTATAAGATCTCCTAGTCCCCTGATCTAACCCCTCTTGATTTCTATCTTTTGGGGCATTTGAAAGGCATGGTGTGTCGCAGAAAGATGAAATAATGAAATCATTTGAAGGAACACAACACCAACTCTTTTGTACATGTATCAACAGGTTTGCAGTTACGAGTTCACAATGACAGGGGTAAACGTATTGCAATGTGTATTCAAATCAGTGGTAACAATACAGAGCCTATTAAATAAAACAAAATGTTCTTATAAACTGTTTCTTATAGTAAGATAAATTGTTCCTATGTATGGCGACTTTTGAATCAACCTCTCTCTATATATACATAACACCTAAACGCAAAAACAAGGGCACAATTCAGCACCAATATTGCTAAAAATACATATCGTAACAACCCAATAGCCAATACAAGCACATATGCTCTGACAAGGGAGACAAGTTCCCTAGGGATGGAGATACACTCAGCTCATCGAGGATTTCGCGTTTTGATGCTAAATGGATTTTAACACTCATAAGTGACTCTCACCGCGCCTAAGGATAAACTCAACTCGTCTTTTTAGCTTAGAAAATTTCCGTTGAGATCATACGTTGAATTCAAAAGCGGTAAATATGAAAATTATAATAATATCGATGACAAAATCACAATTGTACAAAGTAAAAGCAAAACTATATATGTTACTAAAGTGAAGAAGGGCATTAATGAACACCAGCTTTGCTAGAAAATACAAGTCAAAATAACATAATCCCCACCAAAAGTACCCATGACCTCAAAAGTGAGACAAGCTACTTATGGTCACATATATTGCGATTTAGCCACATATATTCTCTGTTACTCTGTTACTTCATTGAGTTATTTAAGTGCGGGATTGTTAGAGCACCGATTTTAGTCAAATCAACTCCAGGACTTATTCTTTGTAAGCCTAGTACTTATTCTATCGGTATCTTTGCTGGAATGCTAACTTATGTGAATGTAAACATAGCAACATTAGATGTCGAAGCGATGTCGAGGGAACAAACAGAAGCACACAAACTCATCTCTCTCTCTCTCTCTCTCTCTCTCTCTCTCTCCCTCTCTCTCTCTCCCTCTCTCTCTCTCTCTCTCTCTCTATATATATATATATATATATATATATATATATATATACACGACGGTATTCTTTCAGTTTTCTGCTACAAAATCCACTCACAGGTCGGCCTGAGGCTATAGTAAAAGACATTGCCGAAGGTGTGACGTAGTAGGACTGAACTCCGAACCATGTGGCTGTGAAGAAGCAAGCGTCTTACCATACAGCCAATCCTGCACCTATATTATTTGTAATTTTCACTTTTACCTTCTTTGAAATCTGCATAAGATCTCAATGAAAATCTTATAGGCTAACAAGGCAAGGTGAGTTTAACCCTAGGTGAGGACAGAACCACTGATGAGCGTTAAAATTCATTAAATATCAGAACGCGAAGTCGTCTTGATCAAGCTGTACCTACGACTTGTGTTACTTGTTAGCTCATTAAAATAGTGTTTTTGTTGGCTATACTTATTTCTAGCAATACTGGTACTAATTAGTTCCCTTGTTCACCTTATTGACATATTTTTGCGTCTAGGTTGTAAAATTGCGACTTAGCTACCAATATTATTTGTATAGGTGTGTGTATGTGTATGTGCGTGAGTGTGTATATATATATATATATGTGTGTGTGTGAGAGTGTATGTGTGTATGTATGTATGTAGACAATTAGATATGTGTGTGTGTATGTAAGTTCCTCTCTATGTATAAATATATGTTTATGTGTGTACGTTCAGTGGATGTTTCATTCCGAAATTACAGCAGATCTCCCGGCGAAGTAGATTAAGATATATCTGAAAAATTGGACTGGATTATCGTGTTTATTTTAGGAAAAGGGCAACGGTCTCCCATCTTCTCAAAATGAACTATTTTAGAATGTATAAGGTAACAGCGTTTTAAAATTTTGGCACAGCACTTACAATTTTAGGGAAGTGGTAAGCCGATTACAACAACCCAAGTCCTCAACTGGTACTTATTTTAACCACACCGAATTGATGGAAGGTGAGGTCAATATCGGCGGAATTTCAACTTAGAAAGTAAAGACGGACAAAATGCGGCTGAGAATTTAGCCCTGTGTGCTGATCATTCTCTCATCTCGCTGCCGTTTTTATAAAGCAATATTCACATCAAAATATATCCACACATACACACACACAAAAACCCAAAATAAATTTTAGTTGCGTTAAGTATATAAAACCAAAAATATAAGATTAAGAATTTTATATATCATTTAAAGATAAACGGATTTTATGAATTCTAAGGTTATATATATATATATAATATATATATATATATTATATATATATATATATATAATATATATATATATGTGTGTGTGTGTGTGTGTGTGGCGAAGGAGTGGCTGTGTGGTTCCGGGTTCAGTCCCACTGCGTGGCATCTTGGGCAAGTGTCTTCTGCTATAGCCCCGGGCCGACCAATGCCTTGTCAGTGGATTTGGTAGATGGAAACTGAAAGAAGCCTGTCGTATGTATATATATATATATGTGTGTGTGTGTTTGTGTGTCTGTGTTTGTCCCCCTAGCATTGCTTGACTACCGATGCTAGTGTGTTTACATCACCGTCACTTAGCGGTTAGGCAAAAGAGACCAATAGAATAAGTACTGGGCTTACAAAGAATAAGTCCCGGGGTCGATTTGCTCGACTAAAGGCGGTGCTCCAGCATGGCCGCAGTCAAATGACTGAAACAAATAAAAGAGTAAAGAGTAAAAGAGTATATATATATGTATATATATGTATATATTTATGTATGTATATATATATGTAAATATAATTTCAACAATTGAGGGTAAAATTAATTAATTATTAATCAATTTTACCAAGTATTCAGTATGTAAAGGGACCATTTAAGGCGAATTCAATGTAAATATATATATTACAAATGTATGTGCATGTGTGAGTAAATGTATCAATACATCCCAATTTGAATATGTATTTATTTATAATTTTATATGAATATAACAATGCACACTGCAGATTTATATGTCTGTGTGTATATATGTAGAGAGAGAAATAGAGAGAGAGAGAGAGAGAGAGAGAGCGTGAGTGTGTGTTGTGGAGAGTGATTGATATGTTTATGTATATAATATGTAAGTAAGCCTCTATGAATTTCTTCACCCTCTAAGTTGTTGTCTTTAAAATGTTTTTCATTGCTTAAATTTTAATGGTTGAACGCTGTAAATGGAATAATAATTTATTCAGTTTATCACTTTTATTTATATTAAAATATGCATTTAGCGAAAATATTCGGGTCAAACTTATCGTTTAAGTATGTCATTTAATCTTTGCTACTGTATACGAACTCGCCTCTGGTATGACAAGATAAAAAATTCGAGCAAAGAACTTTTATCTTTATTCAACCAGTTTTTCCACACTTCTCGCAAACCTCTTTAACGTAATCGTAGCATAACGTACGAGCGCAGATGTATAGTCCCTAGAGTAATGTTCTCTTCAAAAGTTACATGGCTCTTTTAAAGCAGATCAGACTTGCTATCAGATAACTGAGTGAAACCATATGACGGCGTACGAAGGCGGCAGCTGAATGCTGTTGTTGTTAATGGTAAACCACCCGGTAAGACAATTTAAAGCTATTATCATAAAGACGGATTTAATGGTAGATGACTGTAAACTCACGGTCTTTATAAAAAAAAATGACTGAAGGAAAATACGTAGGGACGCTCCCTGTAAGAAAAATCAGTAGTAAAGTGGAAAATAAATTTCATTATTGGAATGAGCTACGAAAGTTTGTTTCATTTAAATTCCTTGGCTGACTTGACAAGTTACGGCTAAATTTATTCTTAATATAATTTTGTTTTGTATTTATTCATTTATCTATATAGCTATAAGCTTCTTGGTAGTTTCCTCAAACTAGTTTGAATTCTTATTTTATGTAATCATCATTCATAAGTACAGGTTTTGCCTTTGCGAGCATCCATATAATTAGAGCAATGAACAGTGGTTTACATATATCCATCTACGTAAATGTTCGTGCTATATGTATGTATAGGTATACACATGTATATATATATATATATATATATATATATATATTATATATATATATATATATATATATATATATATATATATATAAATATGCCGGCGCAGCTGTGTGGTAAGCTTGCTCCCACCCAAAGGGGTCTGGGTTCAGTCTCATTGCATGGCACTTCTGACAAGTGTCTTCTACTATTGATTCCGGCTGATCAAAGGCTTTTTTGTTCATTTGGTTGACGAAACCGAAACCGATCTACAACCGTTGTTGGTATATTTACCTCCTCGTAACATAGCAGTTCGGCAAAAGTTACCAATAGGCTAAGAACCAGGCTTCAAAAACAAAGAAAAAGGAAGGTACTGGATCCATTCATTAAACGAAAAATTCTTCAAGCCGGTGGCAAAGCATGGTTGCAGTCTAATGAGTGAAACAAGTAAAAGACGCAAGATATACATATCCACATGTCGGACAAATTAAGTTAAATAAAATTTCATTTCATATTTCTTACGCACATCTCCCCATTATATATATATTTGCAGTATATTTATATGCACTGCGAACAACTGGTGTTCGTAGTTCACATAGATGCTACACCACTACACATCAACAGGAAACACATATTTGCATATATATATATATAGATATATATATATATATAACGGGAAAGTTTACGAAAATAAATAAAAGACGAAGGCAGGTGGAGTACAGACAAACAAATGTATTAGTATGGCGCTCAGGAAGAGAAATAGAACAAGTCTTTTACGTTTCGAGCCTACGCTCTTCGACAGAAAGATACACAGAAAAGAAACAAGGAGAGAATATATATATATATATATATATATATATATATATATATATATATATATATATCGTTATGTGTAGTGGTTGAGCCTCTATATGCACCGTAAACACCTATTGTAGGGTTCCAAACAAATATAATAGGGAATGTGCGTAGGACATATACTTATTTTTCTTTGTCTTTATTTCTCCTATCTCTATATATGTATGTGTAGTATCTTTTACTTATTACAATAATTAGACTAGGTCTACGCTATTTGAACAATTTACATCGCCTTGAACAATTTACATCGCCGCAGGAGTGGCTGTGTGGTAAGTAGCTTGCTTACCAACCACAAGTTTCTGGGTTCAGTCCCACTGCGTGGCACTTTGCGAGAGTGTCTTCTACTATAGCCTCGGGCCTACAAAAGCCTTGTGAGTGGATCTTGTAGACAGAAACTGAAAGAAGCTCGTCGTATTTATATATATATATGCGTGTGTTTATGTTTGTGTGTCTGTGTTTGTACCCCAACATCGCTTGACAACCGATGCTGGTGTGTTTACGTCCCCGTAAGTTAGCGATTCGGCAAAATAGACAGATAGAATAAGTACTAGGCTTACAAAGAATAAGTTCTAGTGTCGATTTCTTCGACTAAAGGCGGTGCTCCAGCATGGCCACAGTGAAATGACTGTTAGTGAGAGTAATGAGTATATATATGTATATGTATATATATATATATATATATATATATATAAATACACAGTAGTACCTCGGTTTTGGAGCACCTCTGAGTACGCATCGTAGTTTTAATTTCTAGACCGGGTCGTGCGTTTGGTTCTTGAGCAAAGTACTTCATCTCATGTTCCTCTTCAATCATTTTGACATCTCACTCACGGACAACGTCCATTTGATGGAGAGAGTGAGCTAACGTGCTGCACGAAAATTTGATCCCTACAAACAATTCTCTTGTGCAGATCGTACGGCAAAAATCGGACCGCTTAAATGTATATATATATATATATTATATTTATATCAACTAAGAAGAGGGACTACAGAGACTATTTTTATACAATTAATCAACAAGGTGAAGATAGGCGGACCACAATCCTTAAATCTCACTGTATCCGCTGAAATACTTTGTTTCTGATATACAAAAATATGCGATGGAAATGGTGCAACACTTTTTTCCTGTCTTGTACTGCATTCAGCAATAAATCCGTGTTATATATATAATCACTCTCAGCATAAGAAATCAAGATTTTTGTATGTGAATATCCTCCATTTAAATTTATCTTGACTTGCAAGAGATATTATAATGCACTTTTACTGACGATTTAAGAATTTCTGATATTCTATAAAATTGAAATACAAGTATTATTCTGCCATTGAATTGACTGGTATTATACATGTATTAGGATAAATATAATCCTTACTCAAATTCAATATGAAACTGAACCAATACTATGATATGTACGTAGTATATTCTAAATAACATAAGATTTAAGTTGTAGTGATTTCGTTACAATGAATTCCATTAACACTTACTTAGTCGTCTTGAATAAGAAATATAGAATATTTATTTATCTGGATACTTATAGTCCTTCTAAGCTAAGTTATGAAAATATGTGCAGCTTCAAAATCTTCCTCTACATTCTAGATTCAGGTCCATTAATTTATATAACTAATGCTTGAAGAGATGTTTAACTTCTCTTCTTTAAATCTTAACAGTACATAAGATATATCAATTTATATATTTCTGTATGTGTAGGCATGTTTGAGTGTGTGCATACACTAAAGCAAAGACACACACGTACACTCGAAAAAATGCATATAAGAGTATATACACGTATATGTATATGTATATATATATATATATATATATATATATATATATATATATATATATATATATATATATATATATATATATATATATATATATATAATATATATATATATATATATATATATATATATATATATATATATATATATTATATATATATATATAATATATATATATATATATTATATATATATATATATATATATATGACAAAAACTGTCTGACGATTGGGAGCGTGAAACTCTGAGTAACAGCTTTTCTGATATCTTGCTGCTTTTCAATAAAGTATATATATATATATATAATTAATCCAAACAAGAACGCACAAAAGATCCCAACAACGCGAGGACGTGGAACAAATATAGTATTATTGGACGCTCAGGAAAGAAGGAAAGAAGGAGGGTTTAACGTTTCGAGCGGAGCTCTTCGTCGGAAACACAGGAGAAGGAAAGATCCAGAGAAGGGAAGACAGAGGAAAAACTATCGCCAACGGTACACACGCGGCCACATTCTCACTCATGTGTATGTATGTACATACACACACACACATTCACAGGCACACTTACACACAGACACACACAGAAAAACACGCGCGCACACAGGCATAGGCATACACACATATAGTGCATGCGTGTGAGTGTACGTACACTGTCGATTCTCGTGTTCATATCCCTACGTGTACCAGATGCATCCCCCATTTAAGGAACAAACTTTATAACGTTGCGAAGTACTACTAACAAGTGTTAGCGTTGCTCCCTGAACTTCCTGTACGTTTCATATAACTAACTTAAGAATTAGAACCTTCTCATCAGACATAGGGATAACGCGATCAAATAACTTAATTGAACTCTTTATTTCATGAATTATTCACAAAACCTGTACTACTCTACACTCGCGTAGCCGTACTGGTATTTACAGATAGATTTTATTACATGTTTAATGACCCTGTACGAGCAACAACTTCAAATACATCGAAATATGTTGCCGTGAAACATGTTTCCAGTATTTATGAATGTACTTGCATATCAACATGCATATATACATGTATACATATATTTTTATACATATTCACATATGTGTGGATTCTGATGTACGTATATATATATGTATACGAACATGCATCCGTAGAAGTAGTGTTATTGATAGAGTGTTAATATACGTACGTTATAGACTGTAATGCAACACACGTACCTCAATATAAACAAAACTACAAAGATATTTACTGAAGCATAATGACCTCTAACTTGCACTTATACGTTCACATATATTTTCACACAGGTACTTTAAAGAGATAAATATATATAGGGATATAATTACAAGTTAATTAGACTGTTTTACATCCACTTCCCTCGGTGGCCTGTGAAATTGTGTAAACTGAGTTGATCAAATGTTAAAAATATATATAATAAAAAAAAAACCAATCTAACTAAAAATATGACGAATGCAAAAAGAGAAATCACACAACTCATATGAAATAACGTAAAACACATAATATAAAATATGAGATGAAACGAAAAAAGAAATTGCGCAAATAAACTTATATGGCCGGATTGAACTGAAAATTCCGTGAAATATTCTGCGTATGTAGTAAAATCTCAATTATGCTTTCAAATATTGATTTTCTTTCGAAGTCAAAAAAACTGGTTTATAACATTAAATAATCGATTTCACATTAAATTATATTTATTTGATTTTGTATCTGTTCATGGTTATATTTTCTTTGTGTATATTAAAAGTTTATTTTGTTTTTATTTTCTCAATTTCTGAGTATAATTTTTTTTTAATGTTTCGATATAAAAGTAGTATTATGAAGTTATAAATAGGTCGAGATTGGGGTGCGGTCACCTTAATTAGGCAAGTGCAACATTGCCGTAGTATTAAATTCTTTGAAATATCACTTATACTTTGATCTTCATTTACAATCCACGTTCGGAGTTGACATGTCACCGACGACGGCTTTAGCTTTCATCTTTTCGGGGTCGATAAAGTTAGCATCAGTTGAGCACTCTGGTCGATGTAATCGACTTTCTTCTCCCTTCAAAATCACTAGCTATGTACCAAAATTAAATCAGATTAACTTGCATTCCTGTGAAAACCAATTGAACTATTTACAGTATATAACAGTAGATCGTTCTACAAGTGACACATCACAAAGTATCAGTACTACTCACCGATGTTTGCCTTTTTCGCTGCATTTACATGTTTCCAATATAGATGAATCGATTTCAGAGTAGTGAGAGCTACTATTTTCGAAGGTGAAATAACAACAACAAAAACCTTTCAAAACTATAAAACAACAAAAACAAAATACTTTTCTTGGAAACACCTACACGTTAGATACAGAAAGAACTAACTACCAAAGGTAAACATATATTACCGCATACTCTAAACCCCACCTATTTTCTCCAAACGTAACACGATTTTAATTTTACAATATTTATACTCATCCGACTGCAGATAAGACTGAGTACTAGTATTATTCCTAAAAAAAAAACTTACAGAGTTCATTAATTAACTTCATGTACTCATTAAGTATCGTAACAATAAATATAACCTCAGACATATATGTGTGTATGTATGTATATGTATATATATATATATATGTATATATATATATATATATATATATACATAAATATATATACGTGTGTGTGTGTATACATTTGTTTCTGTCAGTAGGCTACGACCATGATGGGGCAAAGCATTGGAGAGTTTTAGTCGAACAAATCAAACCCAGAACGTAATATTTTAAAGCCTTGTACTTATTTAGTCAGTCTCTTTTGAAGAACTGCTAGGTTACGGAGACGTAAACACGTCAACACTGATTGTCAAACAGTGGTGTGGGAAAACCGCAAATAGAATCACACACACACATACTTACACAAATTTATATCCGACATTTTTTTTTTCAGTTTCTGTCTACCAAATCTACCCACAAGTCTTTGCTCGGCCCTGGGCTGTAGTAGCAAGCTACTTATCACACAGACATATATAAATGAATATACATGTGTATATGCATCCAAGCAGCAGGATCCTTAAGATTTAGGCAATTAATACAGTAACCCTTCAAGCAATTTTCTGGATAAATAAAGCTATAAGCCAAATAAATACCAACAATTTTTCTCATCAAATTGGATTTTATTTCTTCATGCAAGTAACCTCAGAAGAAGTGATTTAGATATATAGTTCTTTAATATCGTTTTACTAAGCAAAAAGTAAGTATTTTCATGTGAAGGTTCGTTATGTAATTGGTAAGTCGACTTCATTCTTTTTCATCTACATAGTTACATACATACAAAGACACTCTCTCACACACACACACACACACACATATGTGAGTATAAACAATTCTTCGAATTACTCTAACCATCTTAAATATATTCTTGTTACAAATTATTGTATGTTGTTCCACAACGCTTGCCTTCATGCAATATTATATCTACATGAAATGTGTGTTTGAGTTAAACGGGTAGACTTCAACATTTTTTCCTAAAAACTTTTTCTAACCCAATATTCACATGCAAATATTTATAATTTTATATGAACATGGAAAATGAATTCCAGAAGTGAATTACATATTTTTTCGAATTTTCATAAAATGTTTATGACATCAACTAAAGTTTCTAAAATCGTTATAAAAATTCCAGAAACTCCTGGGTTACTATAGTAGAACGTTTACCATATATACAGGAGATGTGGGTTCGAGTTCCACGGTTAACAACCGATTTTTCTATTCAAAGTGGACTTACAATTCAATGCTTACATGCTATTATTCATGGTTTTATGTGTCATTACAGAACGCATTCCACATAAGAAATATTTTGTGCTTATATCCATTTCTAATTTCTCTGTTTCAATGGGTTTGTATATCTCTTTTCAATTCTTAGTTTTAAAATCTGATCATTACAAAACCCTTTTTTAACATTGACTATCTTACACCTCCCTCTTTCACCCTTTCTTTCTCTTCGTGATCCGCTTAGTAACAGGTGCGTAAAGACAGCAACACCGGTTGTCAAGCAGTTATGGTTGGGGGAGGGGTGCAAACAGACACAGACATTGATATATGCATATATATGCGATTGGCTTCTTTCAGTATCCGTCTATCAAGTCCATTCTGGGGGCTTTGGCCAGCTTAAGGCTATCGTAGAAGTCACTTGCCCAAGGTGCCACGCAGTGAGATGAATGTGGAAACATGTGTTTGGGAAACAAGCTTCATACGAACGGCCAGGAGCATATTAGTATGTACACATATATATGCATATATATATTTGCACATAAATGTATACATGCATACCCACATACAGAGTGAGTGAGTGAGGGAGGGAGGAAGGAAGAGAGAGATGGAGAGAAGGCTCGTTTGTGATACAGATCACAGAATCTATTTCTTCAAAATGCTACTAAAGAGATACTTGTTTGAAACGGGAAAATTTCCTTGTGCTTATCGCATACTAACTTAATATTAGACCTGGTCACACGTGGGACTTTACTAAATATCTTTCCTAAATACATTAAGAAATCGAATAATTTATTATCTTTAACTCTACACATTTTATTACATTTTCATTTGCCTATCTAAACCTTTTATTCAATTTGCTGCATTATATGAGGCTTATTCCATTTCTATCATTAATTACATTTTCAAACATTCTTCTAGTAGCAGTGAATATATTTCTGTACATCTTATATGCAGCTCGCCCAATTGTCATATGCACAAGTCTTTTCCTAACCATCTTTTTTGCGAATTACTCGTGTATGATATTTCGAATATAAAGCACATTTATAAAAGCACAAAATGCCAGCTATGACCACCAGGATCATCAATAAAATGGTCTACATTAATTGTGGCTTTTCCTTATGTAAGATATTAAGGCGTGATTTGTTAAAGAATTGGTTTATTTCTAGCAGATCGCTCAAACCTACAGATGTTTCGTCTTTCATTTCAGTGATGTTTGGGTTTAGCAATTGAAGTGGATATTTATAAAATAAAATCATTGGCCGTTGTGGATTTCATATTAGGAAATAGAAGACCCAATAAATTTCATATTTCTACAATATATATATGAAAGTAATTCATATTTTGCTCTCTCTTTTTTTCCTATTCAATCGATATCTAACTAAATATACTGATAACGGGTCGTTGACTTAAATTCTGTGATTTTTTTTACATATATATCTCAACGCGTATTTATAAAATATTTATTTCACATTTGACTACTGGAAACATTTCAACGTAGTTCAAGACATGATCGAGTTTGGCTATGGCATTTGAGAGAACACAAGATAAAGAAATATAGGGTAGCAATCGATTTCTTCTACAACAACTGAAAATGTTCTTTCGTATCATAAATTTCAGTACTGCAACTTATGAAAGCTCTTGTACCTAATACACGAACTTTGCGGCATGTTTTTTGACGATGCAGATCAGTTACAAGAGACTGCAAAACGCTCTTTATGTTCAAATGAATTCCAGTTAACAACACCGTTAGAAAATCAATTCATATCTTTAATCTTTTATTAGCAATTGGGGTGCAGTCATGCTTTTGCACAACCTTCGAGATTTCTTCGATTAAATCGAAATAACTACACATGGAAATCTGGGAATTGTTCTGTTCCACATATGAGGATGCAAAAACAACTAAATGCGGATGCTGAACCTACACATTCATTCAAAAATACACGACATATATGTACAGGACGAGATTTAGCGCAGATGAAATTAAATAATACACTTGCAAATCAATCGTACGTCTAGGGCCATCATAAATAATAATTCACCATGGTACGGCATATTAAAACTAAACTTGGAACAGCGAAGTAAAAATGCAATATTTCTGAGTCGTACGCTCATGCCTACCTCTTTAGCATGTCTAAGGATATTTCCCCTAGCATTTTCCTGACGCAATAAAATGATCAGAGCACCATCACAAAAGAATTGAAATGGTATGGACTTATTGAATGTCAGGAGGAAAATATGGGGAGTTATGCTGTTTAATTGAAAACGACAACAAACAAGGTGATACACGTCATATATACCACCATATTTACACGGGTTTAAATACATAAAAATGGCTGTCAGTTTCGAAAGAATGTGGTTGGTTAACCTGTACTATGCTCTTAATAATATTTGTAGGACATATGCAATCCCAAACAGACACCCTTACGGCTTCTTGTCCTTGACCCTACTCCAAATTCAGAATGTAACAGGCAGATGGATCAAGGTCTACGTCATTTCCTGGATAGTTTAGTAGATCGTGGAAGAGTGATCATGACCCAATTACACTTAGTAAGTCTATCATCCGTTGGCAGGGTCAATTTCATTCCAATGGTTAGCAAAAACCTATTTGAACAGTCAAAGGAGAGATTAATATTTGGAGATTTATAATATTATCTCGTTACATGTATGAAGCTTTTATGTTGGGTCACAACGAAAATCCATCCTTTGATATAAAAATGTCAACAATAAATTTTCTACTTATTTTAAAGCTTTGTATGAAATGTCAAAATATGTTATTTCCACAGCGGCAATTTCTTTTTAAATACTTAAGCAATACTTGGTTGTAGTAAAATCAAACATCACGTAAATTGTAGTATATCGATTACACACGGCAGTTGGTGAATATATTCTAGAGTTACTCGTGAGCAATTCTAGGGTTCATCACTAATTATATTCGCAACCAAAGTGAATTTTTTTTAGAAATGATGGCCCAGCCCTACATTACATTTTGAGATAAAATAACTGAAATTTGATGCATTAAAAAAACGTAGGTCAAAATATGAGGTCAAAAATGGAAGAGTAAGGCGAAAAATTGACTTTGCATCAAAATATCAAATTTATTTTAAAAGAAAAGTATAGATTAATTGATCTGAAGAACGATTTCAGTAACAAAAATCTTGGTGAAAATCTCGTTAAAAAGGATTATCTACGAAAACAAATAGTGTACCTTGAAGTGACGAAAAACAATGTAATTGTTGTAACAAATCAAAATACGTCTGTCATTTTAAGATATTTAGCGTTATAAAATACGATACCCGATGTCATGTGTTGTTTAGATTAATGCTACAATAGACCTTACCGCAGTTGTTGGAGAAACAATTATCGACTCCCTATAGCCGCTTACAGGCCCCTTTCCCCCGTTCTCCATGGCTATTCAGCCAATGTTTGAAGCTATTTTCACAGCGATTCTACATTCAAGTTCTCTTCAGATGAAAGCAGTCTTATTAGAAGGATCTTACGATGGAAATCATGTTGAAATATATTTGCTGCAAAAAGTGTTGTGTATCTCTTAGTGGTAAAACATAAAGGTGAATAGTTTAAGAAATCGAAATAATTTTGTATTTTCAAGATAAGAAATATTGCTTGAGCTCAAATGAAACCTCATCTAAAAATATTAAACATAAAAATGTTATATTTTGTGATTTCACATCATTTTTATTATTCTAGTTACGTATTAAAATATGTAAATATTTAAAACACTAAAATAAAATCTTCATACGTTAAAAAGATATCATTAAATATTTAATTAAAATATAATATCATTTTATAATAAAAAAAAGTGATTAACAATAAATTCATTTGTAACAGATGTGCCGCCATTAATCTTTTGCTATGTTTAAGTGCAAACAAATCTGCTAAGTCTAAACAAAGTTTTATTGAAAAAATATTTACAAAATATTATCATGCGTTCAGTTATGAAGGTAAACATAATTAATTATAATAATGGAAGAGTTACTTGGAAGAAACGCTTTCTCGGATGAAGAATATGGGCACTGATCCTAGAATATTCTTAACTATTGAACCCGGAAAATAACTGAACAAGCATCAAAAGAATAAAAATTGCAGGCACAGATTACTAGAGAATTGCGATTTATCTGAATATAATCTAATATATTTACTTAAAATTTTCTGTTTTATTTTCAGTATTATATTATAATTAAAAAAATTCTTTTTTCTTAAAACTACAAATATCCTAAACCATACATATTGTGGTATGAAATTAAACTCACGTAGAATATACGCAATTCAAAAGAGTAAAATGATGGAA
>NC_043008.1:61447574-61452574 GCF_006345805.1 Octopus sinensis
TTGATTAATTGAATTGCGAACGCAGCATTAAGCAATTGTTGTTATATTTTGTTTATTTTACATCGATGTTGTTTTGATCTTGTTTCTGTTATAGTTGTTGTTGTTATAATGGTAATTATGCTCACTTCTAATTTGGAGGCTGTGTCAGCAATTTTGAAAAGGAGAGCCGAGTCGATTACAACGTACCAGTGTTTCACATGTACTACATTTGATGCATTCCATTGGAATGAGTAACATAGGGGAGCTCAGCGAAATTTGAACGCGTAACATAAAACGTCATTTTATGTGTGTGTCTGTGTCTACGTTTGTCCCCCTCCACCGTTGGAAATCGGTGTTGGTGTCTTTATGTCCTCGTCATTTAGCTGATAGGCAAGGTAGACCAATGGAATAAGTATCAGACTTCAAAAAAAAAAATAATAAGTGTTGTATTCGAGTAGTTCGACTAAAAGTTCATCAAGACTGTGCCCTAGCATGGCTGCAGTTTAATGATTGAAACAAGTAAAAAATATCTAAATGTAGGTGGTCCAGTTATCATAGTCTACCAGTTATGATAACTGTTAGTGTCACAGCGGCAATTATTTGGCGATAATGAGAGAAGTCTTTATATTCAAACACGTTAATTGATTGGCATTTTTATATTATGAATACCAAAAGGAAAAGAAACAAATTTCGCTTCGGCACGATTTGAACTCAAATTATAAAAAAGCCATTTCTCTAATGCGTCAACAATACTGCTCACCGTTCTTCTTATTATTTCCAACTTGTTCCCAAGTTTAGCCATTCTGAGGGGAAGTGGTTAGTCGCTAAATTCGACTACAGTATTTGACAGATGCTTTATTTTATCGAGTCAGTTATACGCTAACGCAGTCAAGGATCTTACATAGCATTTGTAAACTTTGAAGTATACACCAGCTACTCTATAGTAGCTGGTCCACCATTTGATATAGTTTCTGTTTATAGGTTAAATCAAATGGTTTCCTATCGGATACGTCAAGATTCCAACCGCCGATGAACTGCTTAGTCAGAGAACAGTTTTCATTAGGCAGAACTATGTTCAAAGGATTCCATGAATAAATAAATTTCCAACAGCGGGGTCTGATTTGTTCAATGCAGCATTTCCTTTCCAACAAGGGAATAATACGTCTGGATTAGGCTGCTATCTGTAGCTCTTTGATTGAGCACCCTGTATGCCCTTCGTAAGGTAATTTTAGAGAAATATGCTGTTTAAATTATGTTAGCTTTGTTCTTACATGGCCAAAAAGTAGTCGCAGAATCGATATATTTCTATGGTTTCGTAAGAGGAAAACAAAATAATCATTTTTCAAAGAATATGGTTCTTCCACGAAATATTCACAAGCCTATTAAATGAGAAGGGAGAAAAAAAGAAACAAGTTAATTCCCCTGCTATTATATAAGTATAGTACTTATATCTAGTATGTTAACTGTTCGTTCCACTATAGTATACTAATATTTACTTACATCACGCAACTATCAAATATTCTCACAGTCCCTGTAAAACCACCAAAAACCTACACTACACCTGTGAACGAAAACTCACAATCGTACACACCAACACGTTAAACAATATACACATACACTTACACTACAAATTATCGACGTCGACACATCCACACATATCTATATTTATACAAACACACACAGGTGGCAGGCTTACAGTTCTTCCGCCTCTGTTTCCGTTCCCCCATTTTCCCATCCTTTTCTCTCCGTGCTGTTCTTTTTTTCTCAGAAGAAGAGTGAATGCTCGAAACTTTAAAGACATTTCATACCTTTACCTCTACATCATCTCTTTCAAACTAATAACGTGTAAGCTAATATACTCGCTTTGTGTCATTAACGTCTTTGTGTAGTATTGTTTACATCATATATGAGTTAATATGCTTCTGTGTGTATGTATGTATGTAATTATGTATGTATATATACACATATATTCATATATATATACGTATATTCATATATATGTAACTATCCATAATAGTTGCGTGTAAATATAAGACTGCTTCAGATGTAATAAAAAACGCTCTTATAAGAATTATCCTAGAAATTTTCTTATAATCTTGGACTATAGATTGTTTCGAAGAAAAGAAGTCATGTAACTACCTGATATTTGTATTTTCACTAATCCGTAAATGATAAAAATGAATGCTATTTTTATTTCGTTAGTATTGTTATCACAAATGAAAGCGTGTCTGACACATCCTAGAGTACAGTTTGAAAACGGATAGTGATATCCTTCACAACAAATACATAAACATTTGTATGCACATATATGTATGTGCACATACATACAACATGAAGGCAAGGAAAACAAAATGTAAACGACGCGGTGAGGAGAAAGTATAACAAACGTTTGTTTAATCTCTAAAAGAAAGAAGAAAGGGAATGTATCAAAAGATTTCGGAAGTTACGTTTTCATCAGAAGCAAGATAGAAAAGAAACAGAAAGAGAAAGAATGGAAAATGCCAAAAAAGCGAATGCAGAAGAAAAATTCGAAAGTGTTACTGGCCAGGTGGGAATATATTTCTCTCAGTGGGAGTTAAGAAGCGAGGATGTGGCAGGTGGTGTGTGTACTTATAGGAAGGTATCTGCGTATAGAAACAAATATAAGTTTAAGTATGTGCGTATTTTTACAATGCATTTGATTTCTTAGGGTGTGCGCAAGAGTGTGAAAGATTGCAGGTACAGAAGTATAGTTACGTGGATAGTGAGTATGGCAGGATTGTACGTGACAGGAAGGTGTGAAGAGGAGGTGGCGAGCGAGAGGTTGAAAGCAAGGGAAATATGGCATTTTACAAATATCAGGGATGATATAGCGTGTGTGTGCATTATATATATATATATATATATAATATATATATATATATATATATATATATATATATATATATAATCATCTGACCCTCTCCCCACAAATTTCAGGCATTGTGCCTATAGTAGAAAGGATTATATATATAAATAAATAAATAAATATATATATATATATGTTTGTGTGTATACACATATACATCTCTCCCTCTCTCTCTCTCTCTCTTTCTCTCTTTATATATATATGTATATACATAATAGCAGATGCACTCATCCTTTAGTCAGGTGGACGTTTTAATTTGAATTAGCCCACATTTAGAAGTCATTTCACGTTGATAAGCATAAAATGTATAATTAACATTGTCGTTAGCAGTTTGTGATATGATATTAAGAAACTTAGGTAATGAAGAAATTTTTTTAACACAAATTTGGCAGTTAGTAATAAATGAAAGTCTATGAAATGAGATCGCAATTTCAGTAGGCATTAGGGATCCTATATCTTACTATAATTGTTTTGTATCATGTACTTATTTTTCTCCTAATGCCTGGCACAACTACATTGAAGCCTTTTTTCTACGAAATTCGTATGTGATAATGAAAAGCAAACATGCAAATAGAGTAATGGCGTATAAAAAATGAATGTCAGAGCATGCTTATCCACGCACAGCGTGCGAGAAATTGAAGGTAATGTCCTGTTAACAGCAATCAGGGAAATGAAACAGAATATCAATGATATGTTTGCAGGAATCTGTTTGCTAACGTCTACAGGTTGGCGTAGATGTGAAGAATGCAGTAGAGGAATAACTACTGCAGGGCTGCTTTGAAGACAGTTTTTGTTTTAACTTCAGGAACATACTTGAATAAGTTGTCTCGATGGCCAACTCTAGAACAACCAACGTAGAACCGTCCATGTATCAGCGGCTGACTTGTACTTTGTTAATTGTCACGGCGAAGCTGTGTTTCAGAGGAACTTGCAGTCTCTGCATAGAGTAGGGACGGTTAGAGAAATGAACACGGTATCGTTTTTGCCGTGTTCCTTGATGATTTGGGCTTCCATGACGTGGTCCCTCATTTGTTTGACCACAAAGCGAGTTCCATTGCACAGTGTAGGTGTTTAAATTGTGTAGGAGGATGACAGGGCAACCGACTTTTGAGTGAAGATTATGGAGAGGGTGTCCTGGAGGAGCTTGGGATTTGAGAAATTCTGTTGGAAACTGTGTAACCTGGTCGAGGTCGGTAACGATGTCAACTGATCTTTAACAACGTTGTTGAGAAAGTAACTGAGAGAGTAAGTCGTAGTTAAGTGCCCAATCGTTGACCTCGAATTGTATAACCAAGTCTTCCAAGAGAAGAAGCTCTCCGATGTAAATGGCTGGGATAGTGGGACTGTCAACGCTACGAGTGATTTGGTGAGTCTGCAGCAAGATGCAATAACACATTGAGTCTTTGTATTTATTCCTGTCTGTCATTATTGCGAAAGGTTGTCGGAGCTTGTGCGGCGAAGACACAGAGAGGCCTATGCAAGTGCATTATCATATTGAGAATTCGGAGTTCAGGGGTGAACTGTATAGACGCGTCCGATTGTGTCGCCTTTGTACACGGCTGAATTCAAATGCGTATGCCGGCCTTCATTTCGTCGTTGAATTCTACATTGATGTGTGCATGAAATGATTTGCAGAGCATCTTGTTGTTGGGTACGACTAACCTATTATCAACCAAAAAGTCCAGGCTATGACAATGTTTGATGATCATTGTGTAAGGGAGAATTCAATTTCTGACTTTTACTTCGCAAAGTACTGACCTTCTGACGCTAGAAGTCCAATTACTCCATGTTACCCCATAAGGGAAACTCTAAATAGTGCAGAGCAATCTGGGGAACATAAGTGATGTTGGAAAAAATTGAAAATCGAATACCGAATACCTAATATGCTTTCATTAAAGCCGAAAAAAGTTCATCGTAATACAAAATAAATAAATAAAATATAAATTATAATACAGGAAAAATATCTGCGTAGTTTATATAGCAAGTACGATGTCCAGAGAAAATGGCAACTGATAAAAGTAGGCGGAAGTGGTGGGAATGCAGAAACAATTTATGTATAAACACTGCAGAAAATAGCGTAGGTTACACATAGAAGAATGTAAAGAGGCACAGGTGAAAAGACTTTGAATTTGCA
>NC_043008.1:61457574-61465074 GCF_006345805.1 Octopus sinensis
AACATATACAATTTCTATATCTATTTATTTCTTACCAAAATGGAAATATGTTTAAACTGGTTGCAGCCATCATTTTCATCAAAATTCTGAAAACGATTCTCACATGACTCTTGTAAGAATAAAATAAATTTTCAACATCATTTGTAAAACTGACATATACCAGTGTATATTCACTGGGCGCATTTAGTTCGGGAACTAATTCAAATATCAATATTCTATCAAAGAAAAAGGCTGTGAGGTGACAGAATTGTTATCGAGGTGAGAGAAATGCTTGATGGCATTTCGTGCATCTTTCAAAATCCAATGAAATCGACTTTGTCTTTCTCGGGGTCGATAAAATAAATACGATTTGAGCGCTGCGGTCGATGTAATCGAATTACCCCATCCCCGAAATTGCTGGCCTTTTACTAAAATTTGAAATCCTAACAAAGAAAAGGCGACAGAACAGTTAGCAAGACCCGGCAAAATGCTTAACGGTATTTAGTACCTCTTTATGTTTCAAGTTCTGTTTCCACGTAGGTATATTTTGCCTTTTATCATATCGAAGTCGATAAAATAAATACTAGTTCAACACTGAGGTCGATGTAATCGACTTATCCGCTTCTCCCAAATTACTAGCCTTGTGCCAAAATTAATATTCTATTAAAGACTCAGTTAGTTTCAATTCTACCTTCAATGCATTAATATCATTTCATAAGCAAAGAATATGTTCATGCTAAATATTTCACAGCTTTAGTAACAGATGTAACAAGTTACATCAAATAAATATTGCTGAATCCAAAAACCTGTTATTCATACATAGCAGAAACTTTTCTTCGAGTTTGGTTTTACTTCGTGTTTTAGTTTATGCACAATATATGTCAGTTTTCAAGACCTTCTGGAAATTTATTTTCTGAAAATTCAGTATATATCCCATTCAAAGACAAAAATGTACAGCAAATATATAACACGTTTTTGACTTTCTCTCAGTATTCAATGTTTTATTTTTTCCAAATCATTCCACATAATTAGTTAAACGAATTTGTTGCAATCTATATATTTCCCACAAAATAACACGAGGTATAATACACGGTATCTTAGAAGGAGTCCACTTAAATATTTTCAAACAGAACTGTAGCTCCAGTATATTTACTGATCATCTACGGAGTTCTGTTAATACATGCCTGTATGTGCATGCGTATGTGTGTGTGTCTATGTATAATATATATATGTATATAAATATATATGCATATACATCTGAGTAAATATGTGTGTGTTTGAGTGTGTGTTTGTGTATGTGTATGTATATATATATATGTATATAACTATATATGCATATACATATGTGTATATATATGTGTGAGTGCGTTTGTGCATATTTGAACTTATTGTGGATTTTCGAGATGTGCCTTTAATTTGTCAGCTATATCTGATTATTTTGTCTATTGGTCTTCAATAAATCGAACCGACGCTAGAAAATTTTTTCCGACTCGTTCAAGATTCGTCCAAATATAAATATAGTAGAAAGAAAAAAAATGCGTTTCGTTTGATCAAATACCCCACAAGAGAATCTGGATTACGTCTATATATTAAGTGACTTGACAGAAATCATTCTATTTTTCTCCGACTTTTCATCTCAGAGATATCCGGCAAGTGTACGGCGTCAAAGCCTGAAACATTCTTTGCCATCAAAGAAAGTTATCTGCTTTCTAGCGAAATCCAAATCAATTTCATAGAAAGCGTTTGTCACGCCAGTTTGACTCCAACATCTTCAATAAATATATTGCTCGTCCTTTTGACATCATCCAATTGCCTTAATCACAAATTATTAGCATAAAGGAACAACAGATTCACACTTCATATGTCTTTATTTATTTTTAAAGCAATGTTATGTTTATGTCTATCAATATATTGCCTTCTGTTACGTTATAAACCCTCTTCACCATCAATGTTCCTCAGTGTCTTGAAAGACATTACATATATACACAAATATGGTATATACACGCTAATATAGAAGTGTGTGAATGAGTATCAACACAGCATTGGTGGATAAATATTATTTGTTTGTGGATCAACAAGGCAACCGGAGGTTTCATGTGAATAGATTTTCACAATTGTTGAAACGTATTGCATGGTAATACTGCTACTTTTCGAGTGTACCTTTGGTTAATCTCATCGCAAATATATATATATATATATATATATATATATAATATATATATATATATATATATATATTGATAGATAGATAGATAGACATAGATGAATATATAGGCTACAATTCCTGAGATCCATGGACGAGGTCTCTCCAGTGGTCTTTGTCCCTCATCATCGATGCTATGAGACACCGGTGGCTGTCCTTAGGGCATAAATATACGTCATCCTTGGTCTCACTCTTCTGGTGTGTTCTTGTAGTGGTTCCCACAGAGGAGCACAGGATGCAGTATCAACTCTAAATGGCGGTGAGCATGTCCAGCTAACCGCAATCTCCTCTGTGTTGTTTTCGAGATAACTATTGAGAGGTTCTCGTACGTCTCTGAGTTCTTTATCCTCAGTGTATACCGATTAATTTTCAGAGCCATCCTCAGCATTCTCGTGTAGCACCCATTCACCATGTGAGTCAGTCTTTTGGTCAGTGTTCAAGTCACAGACACGTACAACAGCACAGACTCCACTGCAGTATCGAAGAGACGGATCTTTTTACGAAGGTCTGACATCCATACAGATCTCAAACTGTGGTATGCCACCCACGCCTTGCTCTTCATTTCAGCTATATCACCCTCTATTTTCGCGATCTTTGCTCTCAGATACAGCAACACTAGTGACTTCCCGACTAATTCCCAATCTTCTCTGGCTACTGAATATTCTCTATCAGATACTTCGACTTAATTTCATTCATTTTCAGCGCCACACTAATCGACACAGTCTCCCCCTCCTGCAACACCTCCTCTGCCTACTTGTAAGTCTTTGGAATGCTGTACACCTTTGGAATGCATAGCCATAATAGGTTACTCTTTTTTACTCTTTTACTTGTTTCAGTCATTTGACTGCGGCCATGCTGGAGCACCGCCTTTTAAATATATTCACACTTCATATTTTATTGCATAAATATTAGGTTATTGCATAAATATTATACAGTTGATTGAGAATCAGCAGCCTCATCATCGAGTGACCGAGATCTGCAGCCACCACTTTCGGCTGGTTTGATTCATTGTAATTTCATTGAACCCTTATTGATATCTAACATATGCAAAACACCAAACGATTTTAAATGTCTAAAATAGTGCATTTTTATTCTTTAAAACTACTAATTTAAAAAAAAAACCTTCATACCTAGTGTTTTCCCAAAAGACGTCATCCAGACAAAATCTATGCTGGACGTCTTTCGCATCCATGTGAATACTTATTTCATTTTCTTTGGAAACAATTAAGACTCATTCAGTTTATCGGCGATATTAGGAAATGTAACTCCCTGTCTAATGATTTTCTATCCTATGTTATTTTTTTATGACTTCTGCACTCACAGCGGCGTACATGCCAATATTGACAATGAACTGCAGGAAAAATATCACCGCGAATGATTTGGTTTTATTGCATTGCATTAGCTCCTGCATCATAATATCTGTCTCTGGATACTTGGGTCTCACATTATTTCATTTTGCCGTGTAACCCACATCTTACAGAGCATTAATTGGTCACATCCTTCAGACAAGAAAATATAATATTCTGTAAAGGATTGCTATCCTATCTTTCTGCACACTGGAAATTCTCTATTCATACAAAAGATATGGAGAAAGGGCGATAGCTAAATTGCTTTCAAAATCGCTAAAATGAACGCTTACTAAAATATCTGGGGAAAGAAAGTGCGCTAAACCACTTTCACAGCCACTGAAATAGCCGTTCTGTAAAATGCCTGCTACATTGTAGTTGTTGCTGTTGTTGTTAACTTGTGTATTCGCTGCAAACGTTTAAGTCATCGATATGAATTTTATTTCCTCCAGAGTTGTTTTCCCTTCACAAGTGTAATATTTTTCAATGATGATACCGTTGTTTATTATTCTCCGTTTTCTACATTTTCCTTTTTCAATTTGTTAATGATTTGTATTCCACAAATGTTTTGCTACAGGGCATGTTCAATGGTTTGGATTTCTCTCAACTCGTCTCTTCTCCCTACTCCATTACAAAAATGCATGATGATATGTAGCCAACAGAAGCAATTAAAGGAAAAGTGTGCAAATATATCTTTCTCATCAACCAGGAAAGGAACGAAGTAACTGGAACCTAAATTCGCATATTTCCGCGCAATAAGATACAAATACAATCAGCAACAAAATATAATTCGAAACAAAAACAAGAATAAAGCCGTCTTGCCACAGTAAGGACGAAATATCAGCAATCTTAACGATAAAAACAACGACGATGACGACGATGATAACAATTTCAAAATCCAGCAGAAGGCTACACATTTCGTAATATAGATTAAGTCGATTAACTCTATGTTGTTACTTGCACAATGTTGTTACTTGCACCTTTCAGTGCTAAAAGAAGGAGGAAAAGAAAAATTATTTACTCGTAAATTTATAGTCTGAATGTGAAGTCACATGCTCTCTTTTACTCATTTACTCTTTTACTTGTTTCAGTCATTTGACTGCGGCCATGCTGGAGCACCGCTTTTAGTCGAGCGAATCGACCCCAGGACTTATTCTTTGGAAGCATAGTACTTATTCTATCAGTCTCTTTTGCCGAACCGCTCAGTTACGGGGACGTGAACACACCACGATCGGTTGTCAAGTGATGTTGGGGGGACAAACACAGACATACAAACATACACATACATACATACATACATACACACACATATATATATATATATATATATATACATGTGGAGGCGCAATGGCCCAGTGGTTAGGGCAGCGGACTTGCGGTCGTAGGATCGCAGTTTCAATTCCCATACCAGGCGTTGTGAGTGTTTATTGAGCGAAAACACCTAAAGCTCCATGAGGCTCCGGCAGGGGGTGGTGGCAATCCCTGCTGTACTCTTTCACCACAACTTTCACTCTTTCTTCTGTTGGCCTGCTCGCTTAGCCAGGTGGGTGCCGTCATTTGAACGCTAAAACAATGCGAAGGGGCATTGTGACCAGCGATGTGTAGTAACATATGATAGCCTGGTCAGTCACGGTGATCACAGTGATATATACATACATATATGCGACGGGCTTCTTTCAGTTTCCGTCTACCAAATCCACTCACAAGGCTTTGGTCGGCCCGAGGCTATAGTAGAAGACACTTGCCCAAGTTGCCAAGCAGTGGGAATGAACCCGGAACCATGTGGTTAGTATGCAGGCTACTTACCACTCAGTCAATCCTAATCTCAAACATTTGGTATTTTGCGTAACGGATTCTAACAACACAGAAGAACACATGAATTCCAGTTTTGACCGGATTAAGCAATACTATATACATCACATTGGATATAATGTTTACTAACAGCGTTCGATTCTTGAGTTTGTGGTTTTAGATTACACATACGGCATTTTAGGAAAATGTCTTCATCTGCTGATGTCTTCAGAGTGAAACGATACAGATAAGATGATTGAGGAATCCCGTAGGAAGAGCTGTTTCTATTTTAGGATGAAACATTTAATCCGTCCTTTGGCTCAATGTCATCAACTTACCACTGCTAGTCTTTTGGCAGAAAGGACATCATAGAAATTATTTTGATCAGATCCTGAAACTAAAAGAATTCTCCTTTCCTCACATGATATTTTTGGTGAAGGCGCATGGCTCAGTGGTTAGAGCGTGGATCCTACGGTCGTGAGGTTGTGAGCTCGAATCCCGGTCCGGGCTGCCTGTTGTGTTCTTGAGCAAGATACTTTATTTCACGTTGCTCTTGTTCACTCAGCTGTAGAAATGAGTTGCGACTTCACAGGTGCGAAGCTGTATTGGCCTCTTTGCTTTTCCCTTGGATAACACTGGTGGCGTGGAGAGAGGAAACCAGTACGCTTGGGCGACTGCTGGTCTTCCATAAACAACCTTGACCGGACTTGTGCCTCGGATGGTAACATTCTAGGTGTAATTCCATGGTCTGTGTCGTGACCGAAGTGGGTCTCAGGACTATAAATATGCAAAGGGCAACGTTCCTCTAAATTTTAACTGAGCTATAGATGCGGAAATCATTAACAAGATATTGCAGCAAAATGTGTGACATATGTCATTTATTTATTTCTGTCCAGTGATTTACAGTAAATGTTTGCCAGACGATAAAATGTAAATGACGTTGGTATTTGTATGAAAAAATCTCGTTACGCAACAAGTCGTTTAATGAGATTTGCGAATATTTTTACACATTGCATTAACAATATCGTCAAGAGTATTGCTTTATGCAACACTTCCATAGGAAAAATTATATTTTAAAACGTAATTAATTCTCTTTACTGATTATTAAATTTTTCTACCAAAATACAAATAATTGATTTGTTTCTCTAAAGTCTAAGATAAATTTCAAAGATAGAAAATAAATCTCGCTCACTACAACCATATTATATAAACGTATAGTTTTGCACATTGACTTCATATATAATCAGGAGAGCAGAAATAACATGAATATATTTGTTTCTATGAATATTCCTCATCAGACAAAAATGAGCTTGTCGTTACTTCGTGCATGCTTTATCGGCATCGGGATTATAAAAGCTAAGTCGTGATTTGAATTATGATACAATTTCAACTATGAACATAAATGCATGTAAGTAAAAATCTACAGCGTTCTCTTTCCGGTGGTCTGGTGAGTCCACTAACAGAATGAATTACACTTGTTGCATATCGTTTCAGTTATACACCTGATTTTTATATACATCCTTACATACATGCATCCTTACTTACTTACATACACGTACATGCAGACAATCACATGTATATATATACATGTAAGCATACAGACGTCTGTCTGAGTGTGTGTACGTATGCATAGGTATATGTGTATATGTATGTATAGTGATATATTTATGCTTGCGTAGCCTGATATATATACGACATATTTTGTATGTGCGTAAAGTATGTGTAAGGTTTTATATCTATATGTATGTATATCGGTGCAGATATATATACGCATGTATATATATATATATATATATATATATATATATATATATATATATATATATATATAATATATATATAGATAAATAGATAGATAGATTGAGAGAGAGATAGAGAGATATACATACATGAGCGTGGGTGTATATATGTTTGTGACTATACCTAGGTAGCTATATATTTATACGGATGTATACATAAATACACATGTGCATATACGTTCATGTATTCGGTCATCCCATAAATAATGCGTTTTTTGTAGTTCTTTTATTTTCGAAATTAAGATAAGCAAAGTTCATATTTTAATCTAAAATATACTCTCCTCCATTTTGTACGATGTTCTTCCACCCCTCTGGAAGACTTGCAAAATTCTACCAAAATAACTTGTCCGTGAGGGAAAACACTCTCCCGGTATGTTTTGAC
>NC_043008.1:61470074-61487574 GCF_006345805.1 Octopus sinensis
TTTGTGTACATGTATGTATGTATGGATGACTGGATGGATGGATGTAATGCATGTGTATACTTACATATATATATGTATTTATATATATATGTATATGTAAATGGATATATATATATACTTATGTGTATTTCTGTGTGTTGTGTATTTATGTATGTTGTTTTTAACTAATTATACATACATTAACGTATATATCTCAATTGCCAAAAAAAAAGACCGTAGGCAATTTCTGATCTATCGGCTCATAAGACCGTGGTCCCAGATTCTGTGGGGCTAAGCATTCTTCACATAGGCGGGTCGCAGATTCGTCGAGGGATTAATCAGGGCTTAATCATTTTTCGCAATTCATAGTGTTAATGAGATTTTTGTCAAAATCCTATAAAGCTGTGCAGAGTGCCGGAAATGATATTGAGTTTGTTTTTCAGATATCTCAGTAAAGCAGACAAATTTTATGTGACCACATTAAAAATATCACACTTACATGCTACACCCAAATATATCAATGCGTCTCTCCTCGCCACAGTGTCTCTCACTTGGTATGTATATATATATATATATCCAAATAGCAATATATATATATATATATATATATCCAAATAGCAATATATATATATATATATATATATCCAAATAGCAATCTCAAAATCGTAACTGCTTCCAACAGCGCACATTATTTGGCTTTCTCTGTTCCCATTTCAATTCCGATTTCTCTTACATATTTCTCAAACTTGGTTGAAAGACAGATACTCGCCTCCTAGTCCACATTTTTCCAATTTCGTGTCTTTTAGTAAACTGTACAACTCACTCTTTTCTAGTTTTTAATCATTTATGCGTGCATCCCCAGGTATTGCAATATCTAGAATCTTGATTTCCTATTGCCCTGTATCTATCACAAAAATATCTGGTCTTTATCTTTTTTTTAAATTTATTTTTTTGTTTGTTTGTTCGTCCGTGGTCAAGACATCACGAGAAATGCAATGCTGGATGGATTCGAATGAAACTTATACAGATGTTTGGTCTCGTGACTGGCACGAACTGATTAGATTTTGGGATTGATCCGGTACCGGACGAGGATTCTGCATTATTTTTAATATTTACTTTACATGAAGTATTATGATCTCTGATTAAATCCCTTGAAAGTACGCTCATGGTTTCCAGTTAAACTATGGTGGCGTGGCTGTTTCCAGACTTTTATTTTCATTTCTCTGTTACTAATTTTAATTGCGTCTGTATCTTAGTACAAACTGTTGGATAAAGAAATCCACCCGCATAAACAAACTGCAGAAAAAAACGTTCAAAAATGAAATAAATCTAACATATTGAGTAACAATAATAAATTTAATTCATCCTGGACAACTTTTCAGTTTTACCAATTTTGAATATATTGCTCCTGTTTAAAACCTTTTGCCTACTTGACAATTGCATTTCTAGCTCTACCTCGAAGAAAGCTTTTCTTCTTGGACTCACGTTTTTGTGCGCAACGATGTTGTTAAACCTCCGTTAACAGACCCGTATGCAGTTTCTTTCCGTTTTCTTTCACGCACGGATAAAACTTTTACTAGACCTTAATAATTGTGAAATATTGATTGTGAGTACCTTGCTCAAGAACACAGCGCGCTGCAGGGAATCGTACTCGTGACTTTACGATCGTGGGGCAAATACCCCCAACCACTGAGTTACACACTTTCACTCTCTTTACTGTAGAGAAAAGGAGTGAAACGGTAGAGAAAGAGAAAAGAAAATCCTCAGTCATTTACATTGACTATTAGACTAAAATACGATCGATCTTTTCTAGCTTATTTACTTTTAAAAATGAATAAGAGGGAAAGGCATTTAATAATGAATAGAGGGAAATCCTTAGAGGTAATTATTCTCGGAGTTCTAGAACGATCGAGTGTTAGTTCTCTCTTCTTTCTCCCACCCCAGGTACTTATTCACCTTATTTGATAGTTATTCATGTGTTTTAGTTGGGGGAATGTTTTCAGACACATTTAGCGTTTTCTCATCAAACTACAAAGAAGATCCTTTCTTTTTCGATACCAAAAATTAAAAGAAAATGCAAATTTGAAGCCCAGAAACCTGGGTAAATTTTAGTTATTTCTCCGCAGACTGAAAAAAAAATGTGATAAACAACATTAATTGATTTTCGAACCTTCTTAGGATTTCATCAGGGGCGCCATTCTGACATCATTCCGGCAGCTTTCAGACAAAGAAGCAGCTAAGCTTTTAATATACTCAACAAATGCAACAATTACTCTATGAAGGAGTCCCTGAGTTGCATACCGAAAGTGTTTAACACTCTATAAATGCCAGTGGCCGTATACTTTTTCCATGAAGGTATAGTCAACAAAAATGTACTCCACCTGTTAAGAGATAAGTACTATTTTATAAAAACATGACATATCTTTATGAGATACTAATAATAGTTCGATGCTATGGAAGCGATGCAGACAGTGTTTTATAACACATCGGATGCCCTTAGAGAATCCTTAGGCTCTGCCCATATGGCAGAACGAGCGAAAGCAGTACGACAAAACAAGAGAAAATGCATATATACATGTCCATACATATGTGTGCGAGTGTGTTCGTTTGTGCGTTGTGTGTTCTTGTGTGTGTGTGTCTATGTATATACATGTGTGTGTGTGTATGCATTACTTGTTTTACACTGATCTTACCTGGGTGCATACATTTGAGATACGTGCATACTCACGAAGTGGAATCACTTGTAATAAACTAACTGTACACATCATAAATAAATAAAAAGATTATATAACGAAGATATATTTTAATTCAGAATTCAAATGGAGTATTTAAATAGATGGTTACAATTACAATTCCAGGAACTTAAAATTTTATTTCAGTGAAAATAAACTTCTCTTAATTTAAAATTAATGAGTGTATGATATTTCATTAAAAGGCTAGTTAAATTAACGTAGAAGCACTATTTCATTCATCTGTATTCGTTGGAATAAATCACCTATTTTATGGTCTAACTCACATTTAAATGCGACGTTTACGTCTATACGTGAAACTCAATCTCGAAGTGTATACTTTAATTTGTGTCTCTAGTAATTAAACTGTGTTGTTATCAGTATGAGAGTGTTAGTGGATTTACTGCGATTTTCCATACGAATGTGTATAATAAACATAGCCATTGCTATGTAGACACTTCCGCGTGACCATTCATTGAAGTTCGTTAATAACACAGCCATATATGCACACCAACCCATAAATTCACACGCATACATATACACTCACCCTATATATATATATATATATATATATATATATAGACACGCACGTAATCATGTTTGTATATATGTATGTGTGTGTGTGTGTGTGGTGTGTGTGTGTGTGTACATATGTATAGACACAGATATCAGGTACGTGCGTGCTGGTTCGCGCGAGACTATGTGTATGTATTTTGTGAATCTGCCGATGTACAAGTAACCGTTCTAATCATTATTTAGTTATGTTCTGAGGTATATTAATCTGTTTTATTTTTCATTCTTGCTTCTATTATTTAATTGCTTCCCATACATAAATATATTGAGATTTTACATTTTAACTTTAAAAATATCTTGAATCTCTACTTAAATTAAAGCGAATGCTAACTTTATGGCAAATCTATCGGCTCTGCTCCATCTGAGATAATTTTATGTGGGCGATAATTATTCTTAATTATATACTTGTCGTTATTTTGGTGAAGTTTACTTGTAAAACCCATACATAATTTACGTGTTTGACGTTTATTATAGAAAAATATTGCAGCATTAGTTGTTTGCAGATTATATATTAAAGATTCCGAATATTAAACAGAAGTGCGCTTGGGATACTGCAGGAAGATTTTTCAGTATGACATAGTTTATATTTAGGCGAAGATGTCTTCTCTTTTATTATTTAATGATAGACCTAGTTCCAAAAGTTCAGAAGTTTGTCTTGATGTCGCCACTGTTTAACGATTTATATCAACCTCGTTGAATTAGTACTGATAGCTTCTGGCAGAATATCAAGTAGATTCATTAACCATCCATGTACGTAAAATGCTTTGTATACATATGCATGGTGGAGGCGCAATGGCCCAGTGGTTAGGGCAGCGGACTCGCGGTCATAGGATCGCGGTTTCGATTCCCAGACCGGGCGTTGTGAGTGTTTATTGAGCGAAAACACCTAAAAGCTCCACGAGGCTCCGGCAGGGGATGGTGGTGATCCCTGCTGTACTCTTTCACCACAACTTTCTCTCACTCTTACTTCCTGTTTCTGTTGTACCTGTATTGCAAGGGGCCGGCCTTGTCACTCTCTGTGTCACGCTGAATATCCCCGAGAACTACGTTAAGGGTGCACGTGTCTGTGGAGTGCTCAGCCACTTACACGTTAATTTCACGAGCAGGCTGTTCCGTTGATCGGATCAACCGGAACCCTCATCGTCGTAACCGACGGAGTGCTTCCATCCATCCACATATGCCTGTGTGTGCGTGTGTTTCTGACAGTTATATACTTATGAACGTGTGTGCGTGAGTGCGTTTGCAGCTTATAAAAGTACGCATGCGATGGATTGTTTAAAGCCAGATACATATTATTGCAAAGCAAATTAATTAATGTAAAAAAAATAATAAATAAATGAAAACGTATCTTTGCATTCCACTTAAACAATTTTATATGCTACTTTTACGAATTCGTTTTAAATCAATCAGCATTAGAACAAAGCGAGAGTACCACTCATTTTAAAAGTACTATTCACTTTACTATCTTTATTATTTAAAAATTGCTTTGCTTCGATTATATTGTATCTCCTTATTCTCTATACTCTAGTATTTGACTTTCCCGTATTGGTTTCTGTGAAATGCATACCTGTAACTGCTTTATAAATTTTATGCGGATCATCAATTAGATTCTAAATCGGAAGTATTACTGAATTATAACCCGTTTCGTATATTCGTAATTAATTTATCTGAAACTGAGTGAATATATTTTTATGACACTACTTGATAAATTAAATTGCTATTATGTACTATATTGCATATTATCAAATATTTCTCCCCGTACAATTATTAATAACGTTCGTGCAATGAAAATCAAGGTGAAGCGAAAGTTCTGAAGCTAGAATATGCTCGTACACAGTTCAAATTGCGATTAGATATTGGTTCAGAAAAACGCCAAAGTCGCAAAAAGTTCCCACTATTATACTTCAAAGATTGGGGCTCCTCGAATTCATATAGCTATTGCTAAATTTTTATCTCCAGTCAATAATTTTTCTCCATTTCTTATTTTGTGATAAAATGTAGATCACTGTTGTTTCATCCAAGTCATATTAATACGTCTGTTTCAGAGGAAGAAAACAAGTGATATTTTAAACAGAGGTGAAGGTATGGCTGTCTGGTAAGAAGCTTGTTTTTCCAACCGCATGGCTTCGGGTTCAGTTCCAATTCATGGTACTATAGCCCTGGACCCACTGAAGACTTGTGATGGATTTGTTAGATGGAAACTAAAAGAAGCCCGACACACACACAGACACACACATATGTATATATACATATATATATATATATTATATATATATATATATATATATATATATACGAGCAAAACGCCCCCCTCCTCCCGAGCAATCGACGGTGCTGAGTTACCAAACATTTAAACCACATTTTCTCAAAACAACTTGTTCGATCGTCCCATAGGCCTCCCCTTTGAGAAACACTGATTTAACCTAAATTTGAGATACCAGCAAAAGAAGAAATAAAGATAGACTTTATTCTATTCCAAAGAAAAACGATTTTCCACGGCTTTATCGATAGTATTCTCACCTGGAATCCATTTTTGTAATTTTTTCAAGACTTATATACGCCCTGATACCGTCGGTATCTACATATAAAATTTGAGCGCAATCGTATGGAGGGTTTCCGAAATCTTAGAAACCACAAACACACACACACAGGACGGATTTTATATAATATATATATATATATATATATATATATATATATATTATATATATAATATATATATATATATATATATATACTGCCGCCATCTGTCATAGCAGACCATCAAACAGGTGGAGGAATTTGAGGCAATTCAGCGCAACTACACAAAGAAGATTTACTTACTGAAAGAGATGAACTACTGGCAGAGGCTAAAGGATCTAAAGCTCTACTCCCTAGAGATAATGTGTAAAAGGTGTGCAGTGATATACATATAGAAGATACTAGAAGGTCTAGCACCCAACTTTGGAACTGAAATCTACACGAACCACTAAATGACGTCACTGTAGAATACCAAAGATCCCGATTTCTCCATCTAGAAAATGGGTCCACTGCTGCAGAGATCCGGTTTTAAGGGCCCATAATTATAAAGATTATTTCAAGCATGCTCAGAGATTTGTGAGGTGTAGATATGTAAGTCTTCAAGGGACGTCTGAACAAATTTTTATCTGAGATACTCGATAAACTCACATCGCAGGAGAATGAACAATCAAGATATATATATATATATATATACATATATATATATATATATATATATATATATATATATATATCCATACATACATACATATAACATACATACATTCATACATACACACACACACATATATATATATATATATATATATTATATATATATATATATACATATATATATTATTTTTATATTATATTGAGGGTACTACTATTCGTAGATACCAACACGCTAAGAGGGACCAATGCGGTCAAAACTACTAAAATAAACAAAATTTTACCGAATGCAAAACTTCAAAACACATCATTTTAAAAAAGAATTCAGTTACATATCACATGTGATTTCGCATTTAATGCAGAATATGCATTTCATGTTCGTCAGTGCAACAAACTCAAGAAATATAAGAGAAAACATAACATTACAAGCTCGATAGCCAACCGTAGAATTCGTCGTAGCATGTACGAATGTTTATCTTTACATATCTATGAAAATGGCGGGCTTATTCGCAATGCATTTCGGTACCAAATTTTCCAGTCGGAATAAAAATTCAGATTTTACGGATTTTTTCTCTTACGAGGTTTTTCACGCTGACTACTGATAATTTCTTTTAAAGATTTTATCCTCAATTGTTAATTTATATTTTTCACCGGAATAGTTCAATACTGAATTTTGTTTATTTTAGTAGTTTTGACCGCATTGGTCCCTCTTAGCGTGTTGGTATCTACGAATAGTAGTACCCTCAATATAATATAAATGAATATTTTCAAAGAGGAAGATTTTACGGATTTTTTCTCTTACGAGGTTTTTCACACTGACTACTGATAATTTCTTTTAAAGATTTTATCCTCAATTGTTAATATATATATATATATTATATATATATATATAATATATATATATATATATATATATATATATATATATATATATATATATTCATATATATATATCGTTTTTTCTAGGGAGAGATATTATGCCAAAACTATTAACGTAACCACTGGTTCAATCCTCCTTGTTTATTATTGGCCAATTAGCTAAATATCCAACTGACTAATCGATTGTTTCACTTGGTTAAACTGTAGGTTATTTGTTTTGTTTTGGCGTCTCAAAGTTCTTTCATTGCTACTTGCAACCCTAGGTATTTCGTCTGCCGTTACGTTCTGAATTCATCCTTTCGGGGTGAATAAATCAAGTACCACTTACGCACTGGGGTCGATGTAATCGACTCAATCCATTTGTCTGTCCTTGCTTACCCCCTCTATGTTTACCCCCTTGTGAGAAATAATGAAATTAGAAACTATATTTTAAAACACATAACTTATAGTATGTTATTTTGTTTGTAGGTCTTGTAAAAGGGATATCATCACTCCGGTATGACTCCGTATCACTGCTATGATAATCGACTAATGATCCGTAGTGTAGATAGCGACAGAACATTCCCAATCCCATTAATACTAAAGAGACAATTCAAGAATATAGACAAGAATATATCGTCCATATGACCTTAGTAAAATATTTCAATAACAAGCTGCACAGCGAGCAGCGTTGGTGAATATTGCTTAAAGTATGGAAATTGATTAAATCATCAACAATTTCCTTATCTAATTTCTTTAACCAACTCACTGACATCCTAGTTTAAAGAGAGCTGAAGAGATTTCATCGCTGCAAACTATGGTTAGCGAAGGACAGGAAATGTATGAACCTATCAATCTGTTGATGTTTTTGTAATGAAAATGTTCTGTCCGGAAACGCAGTATGAGACTGAAGCAGGTTAAAAGCTATTGAAATTGAGATCATAATATAGTTAGAGGATTTCCGCTCAGTGTAAAAGTAATATCCGGTAATATTTTGTACTTAGCATCTAAGCCTTATGGCATCGATAACCTTTCACATGGCATTACTTCAAAAATGCTGCGTTGATTTGCGAGTTAATTTTAGATACAGGCATATAGACGTAGATATCTATGTACACTCAATCACGTAATCAGGCATACATGCAAACAATCATGCAGTCATACATACAAGCAAATGCGCGTACGCACATACGCACACGCGTACACAGATGCTTGTGTGTGAATACGAATTATATATATGTGTGTGTGTGTTTATATGAGAGAGAGAGTGTGTGTGTGTGTGTGCGTGTGTGTGTGTGTGTGCGCGCGTGTGTGTGTGTGTGCGTGTGTGTGTGTGAACATTATCATAAATTCGTTAAGAATATCATTGTTTGAAAAAATATTATCAACATACATTTTACATTAAATACACTCACACACATACGCATACGGATATTTGTATTCAGTTGCTTATACATACAAGCAAACGTATGTATAAATATATGAATATACGTGTATGAACATGTGTGCGTGTACGCGCATGTGTGTGTCTGTGCATACACAGAGCAAGAAACAGAGAGAGAGAGAGAGAGAAAGAGAGAGAGAGAGGAAGAGAGATAAGTTCGTGGAAAAAAGTTAGACTGGTCATATTCACAGGGTAATCAAATGGAAATGAAATAACAAAAAGAACACAGAGAGAAGTATGTACTTATATCTTTATGTCAATGTCTGGAAACAACTTTAGAATTTTCCTCCAACATGTGACTGAAAGAAAATTCATTTTCAAAAAAAACAAAAACTAAACAAACGAAGAAAACACAAGAATTATTCATAGTGTAGTTTTTTCATAGCAGACAATAGAAACCAGTTTACTTTAATGTAACCAAATCTACGAACGTTATAGTGTAACTTAAACTGATTCAGTTTACTGAACTAAATTTAATATATATACATATATACATATATATATATATATATATATATATATATATATATATATATTATATATATAATATAATATATATATATATAATGTATGTGTGTGTGTGTGTGGTGTATGTATATATATATGTATACATATATATATAATCTATATATATAGTATATATATATGTATATATATATATATATATATATATATATATATACACAAATATATATATATATAATATATATATATATATATAATATATATATATATATATATACAAATATATATATATATATATATATATATATATATATATATATATATATATATATATATATATATATATATGCAGAATTATTATCTCCCACTTCCCTCTCCTTAATCTCTTAATCTGACACCACTCCTACATCTTCTTTCTCCTTGAAATAAACCACAATATATTTAATAGGTTGGCAACTAAGTAGCCGCCATTTTTAAAACTTTTTATTTTTGAAAAGGTTTAATAAAAAATAACAACTAATTAATGAATAATGTATTCGCCCTTGTTGTTTAGAACTTCTTCCTAACGTTCACGAGGGTATTCAATACCTCGTTGGTAGAAATCACACGATTTCGACTCGAAAATTTCGTCAAACCAAGCTCTGAATTCTGCATCAGCATTGAACGAAACTCCGCGAATAGCATTTGAAAGAGATCGAAAGAGGTGAAAATCCGTTATTGCCAAATCAGGAGAGTATGGCAGGTGTGCAGCACTTCCCAGCCATGCGTTTGAATGACTTCCTTGATCATAATGGCGATATGAGGGCAGACGTTGTCGTGCAGCAGAACTCCATTAGGTCTGTTCTCTTGAATAGTCGCGTTGAATCGTTCCATCACTTGAATATAGAGTTCTGCGTTGACCATGTGGTTGCGTACAAACAATTCGTAATAGATAATCCCTTTCCAGTCCTATCATTCGCACAGCATCGTTTTGCGCGGATGAAGATCTTGTTTCACGAGCAGTGTCGCTTGCTTACCGGGGCTAAGCCAATCTTACGCTGCATCATATTGAGGTACAGGCAGCATTTTTCGTCGCCATTAACGATTAGGTAAAGAAATCGTTGCTTTTGTCCATGAGTTGAGCGATGACGAGCAAGCAAACCTGCGGCGATTGTGGCTCGTTGATTTTTGTTGTTGTCACTTAAAGCATACGGAACACATGCTCAATACTTCTGAACCTTTCCCATCGAGTAAAGATGCTTCTCTATAGCAGTGTGGGAGCATTCCATTTTCTCTGCCAATTCCCTTGTTGTTTGACGAGAACTTTCGAGCAAAAGTTGGTTTAATCACTCTTCATCGAACTCAACTGGACAGCCAGAATGATGTGCGTCTTTGAGGTCGAAATTTCCATTTTTTGAACTTGGCATACCAATCATGACCTGTTCTTTCAGCTATGGCACCCTCTCCGTACACAATACTAAAGTCGCGAGCAGCTTTTGCGGCCTTAGAACCTTGATTAATAGCAAAAAGTAGGGGGTGTCGAAAATGCTCGATTTTCTCATCTTGACATTTCATTTTAATGATCTGAAAATAAACAAAAATTAACTAAAATTAACTAGAAAAATATAAAGATTCCAAAATGATTCAAAAATAGAATTCTGGAAAACAATAGATTCCAAAATTGAAAAGCGCAAGGAATTCCAAAATAAATTTTAAAAAAACGTGGGAACCGTGCCAACCCAACATATATTTATTCTACAGTAGACCCGTGAATGACCCCAGCCTAAATTAACAAAGACATTCCCCTGGCTAGCCTCAGTGATACCAAATTTGCCTCTAATCACCCCCTTTCCATTCCCTTTTCGTATTATAATTCTTTTCATTTACCAACTTCTGTATATTACTTCTCCACTCATGCTCTTTTTTTAATCTATATGCTTTCCACGCATTTTCAAATCGAATCTTTGGAAGTCAACATGGGTTATCTTGACAACGATATTAACTTATTTTCATTAAGGTATCTTAGGCCCGACGAATAGGTAGCGGATTACCCCTCGTTTGGATAATTAGTTCATTCGATGTCTTGTTAGTTATGAAACATATATAGTCTGAATATTTATCTACTCTATTCCTTCATTTTGGATTTCTGTTTGCATATACAGCAACCCCTGCAGCAAACTATGATGCTAACCACATTTTGTTCAGCTTGTCGAACTTCCATACGGGATGAAATTACAACCGTTTATATCAATAAATCACTGTTGTTCCTTTTTACACATTGTACAGATGTTTACTACCTTCCTACACCTTGTTCCTTGGATCTTGCTTTTAAACACACACACTAAAATATTATCTTCCTGTTAGACAAGCAGTATTATATTAAATTGATCGTGGTATGTTTTTTCATTCCGTTGCCAGCTATTTGCAACAACAATGAATGTTTATTTACAACTCTCCTATATCTTTCGTGCCATTCTTTGTTTTGGTATGCAATAGCCTGAAGTACACGCTACTGAAAGAATCCAGCGGGGAAAGAACCTCTCTAGTATTGTCATACACCGCTGGTAAGATGATGGTTGTCTCTATCTGAAATATTTTGATTCTTAAAATATGTTATTTTCATATGAGATATCATTTCACGAACGCAAACACAAGGCATACACAACATAGTTACACATCTTATTATCCACTATTCTTGTATCTATCAATGGTGCCAGGTCTTGAACGGTTGAAAGAAATGTGGAAACTAATGTCGCTGTTAAAAAGTGTTGCATATTTTTCATTGGTGTTTAGTTACAGCAATCCTCTTTTTGGACTGATGTCACAAATAAGAATGCTGTGTTTGCGTTGGAGTGATTTTCTTGTGTAGTTTTCGAAGGATGACATACGGCTATAATTGCGTTATTGAGGAATAAAAGTTTTATTCTTCTTTAAGGGCTATTGCATCATTACATACAGTTTTGAATGACTCTGTTTTCGCCAGATGTATTATTGAGGTTTGAACACACGTCAAGTGCTTCCTTTGTTAACAGAGTAAATCAAAATGTTCCGAAATGCAATCTGCACTATCTACAAAATCAACTATTATCATCCTCTATCAAGCTTCTGAAACTCATCACTTTTGTATTCCTTCACAATTGCTAGATTTTCTTGTTCGAAAATGTACAGACACAGATCGTGTCGTATAGCCAGCTGGGAACGATGTCTCCTGGGGCTAAATTACAGCAACATTCGTCCTAGACCGGGACTACTATGTTATGTTGGCAAACAATCTTTACTACAAATATAAGCTTGGGTAACATATTAAAAACAATTTATGTAGAGTTACTATCCACAAAAATACCACAACATTTCAAAGAGGTTTAGCTCTTGATGCATAGTAAAGCATTGATACGTTAGCTGAAATGACGCAGTATAATGTTTGTATGTTACTGGTTTTATGTGGAAGGGAAATAAAAAATGCGTTGCGCTGAATGGGATATGGTCACGTCACATTGATGCACTAAAGTTATAATTTGAACATGTCTACTGATTATGTTTTGGTGATTTATCGCATAAGGGGAACTAACCTATAATTAGAAGCACTCATGATTAGAAGCAGTCATAATTCTGTGTTTGTTTATGTTATAGCCTTATTCATGTTGTACTGGATGCACGTGGTTAGTAGGATTTGACTTGAAGCCAGAACTTGGCCCCTTTCCTAGAAATGTATGCAAGATACCATTTTTTATTTGTAAGTTTATACAACGTTAAAATTTACCTTCAACTTTATGATTGAAAATTCGTGTCACATGCCATTTCTTATTGTCCTGAAATTCCGCCGGAGAATAAATATTTTCATGTTATACAGCTATTGCTGCTGTATTTGTCATCAATCTTAAGAAAAGAATAATACCGATATATTTTTCTCAGATTTTTAATATTATCAGTATTGTTAATATTCTAATATAAATTATGCTACAATTCAGTTTCAATAAGTTACTTGTATGGCATTGTCTTTCCATTTGTTTTCATTGTATAGATTTTAAGTCACGAGACTCTGCATAATATCTATTAAGATTATCATGACCCAGGTAGTTTAATATTTCTGAAGATCACTATCAACAACAAATATTATGAAACCATCTCTCATTAGATTATCTCTATTGTCAAGTTGAACATTTCAAAATAAAGTTTAGAAATTATTCAATGATTCAACACAAGGGATATTCAATCCAAATCAAGATGAAACACAGCGTTTCTTGTTTATTTAAAGATATTTATTTTTTACTCTTTGAATCCCTATGGGTTGTGCATAATCCAAATATTTCCTATTAAACCAAGAAACCGCGTGTTTGCATTACAAGCTCAGAACTAATTGGAATTTGAAATCACACGACCTGAAAGAAAATAATGAAACTACCTTTTTTTTTATTCACATTTCAGGAATGATGGATTGTCACAAATATTCTCTTTAGGAAGGTTAAGAAAACTTTCGAAATTTTGCCAATAAAAGAGAGATTCTTTAAGAAAGACGTTTGCTAGAATACGACAAAATCGATACTATCAGCTTGTGTTCTATTCCTTAACAGATATTATTATGTTACCCTTCATTACTATTTCACACGCATCACAAACTCAATGATGCTAACTACTCCACAAAGCAATTTCCCATTCACCATTTTTTGTCTAAGGAATAGAGATTTATTCTAGCACATAAAATTATTTGAATCTCCATAGACGAACAGATTTTTGTTTTTGTATTTCTGCTAATTGGATTAAAGGAGAAATTACAGTACTATGAATCAAGAATGCTTCTCTTATTTCTTATACTAATTTCAACGTACTAGTACACGCACACAGATACGAGTACAAACACACATACACACACGTACACAAACACAGGCATACACTCTCGCATTTGTATGTATATATATGCAGATGTTTTACTCGAGTGTATGCATGTGTATGAATGTATATGTGCATATATATACATGCATTCAAACATGTGTGAGTGTTTATATATATATATATATATATATATATGCATGCATGTATGTATGTATGTATGTATGTATGAGTGTATGTGTGTATGTATATCTATTTTATATATATATATCTATATCAATCTCTCTCTCTCTCTCTCTCTCAAGATATATATATATATATATATACATATATAAAGAGAGAGAGGGGCAGAAAGAGAGAGAGAAAGAGATGGAGAGTAAGATAGAGATGGAGAGTAAGATAGGGATGGAGTGTAAGATAGAGATGGAGATGGCCGGATAGAAGGATATATACTTATCTGTGAGCAAAGTAATATTAAGCCAGAGAATACAGTGCAAAATTGAAGTCTATAATAATGTCCTGCAAATAGTGATTCCCACACACATAAGTGTCTTTGTATCCACATGTATTTGTGTGTGTTTCTGTGTGTGGATATGTGCGTATAAATATATATGTATGCAAGCGTGTGTGTGTGTGTACAGATGTATTATTCAACTAACGAACATAGAAGGAAAAGTAGAAGTGGAACAAGCTTTAACATTTGTATCATTTCGGCGCTTCAAAGGAAGTGACAGTAATTTGACATTTCGGTTAGAAGCCCTACATAAAATAAAGATTGAAAATATAAAAGAAATAAGAGCATTGTCTTTTGCTGGAAGCATTGAAGTGTCGACGAAGAGAAAGAAAAGGGAAAATAAAACAGCTTCTAACAATGCGGTAATTTTACAAAGACCTTTATAATTCAGGCGAAATACCCCCCTCCTCAGAGCGATACATCTGTGAAAGGCCCATTTACATAGGTTTTCTTACCCTACTCAGACTCGTCAGCGTTATGCCAGCATAACGAGTTTGAGTAGGGTAACAGAACCTTTATAACGGAACATTTCCCATGTTTCATTCTGAGGATGGAAGATGAGTATAGCACCGTTACAGATTTGATTACCTGTTGGTATCTGTAGATTTACTGCAGAAACTTCGTAGTGGCGGTTGGGGTAACAGAATTAAGAAAGTAGATGGAATATGTAATAGACTTTATTGGGTACAACACATGTTTCGACCCGTTCTGGGTCACTTCAGGTACATCAATGAAGAGTCTCACTAGAAATTTTTTTGAATGGGCTTACGCACCACTATATGTTCATCAAATTTGAGAATGAGTAAAATCAGGGAAAAATTATTGAAACGCAAAAAATTCAAATATGAACGTGGAAAGTACACATTCTAGTTTAGAGAAAATGGCGCAACGAGCTTTCGCTGTTGTAACTGTTAAAAGGAAGTACAAGTTAAATGGAAGATTATACATAGACGAAATATTTTTGTGTTTGAGCTTAGACGTATATACACACACACACACAACACACACACACACACACACACACACACACACACACACACACATATATATATATATATAGATAGATAGATAGATATAGATATATATAGATAGATAGATAGGTAGATATATATGTATATTTCTATGTGGCCTGCTCGCTTAGCCAGCAGGGTGGCGTCATTTAAAGGCTAAGACAATGCAAAGCGCATTGTGACCAGCGATGTGTAGCAACATCTGATAGCCTAGTCGGTCACGGTGATCCCGGTGATATTTGTATGTACGTAAGTCGTCAACTAAACTTGATTAAGTGTGTGAATAACACCTACATTGCTAGAAATAGGAGCTAAAATGCTCCCATGTTGTTACAAAGCGCATAACAGATACTCTCGTAGGGGATACAATCACCTCAAACACCCATCAATCTGATAATTCCTTAGACTGGCCGTACAGTTTCAGCTATTTCCATAGCCATTTTCAGTAAGGCCAATGAGTTCGGTTGATTCTGGGCTATAAGAAATTATCGGTTCGGTGTCGGGGTGATTGCAGCCCATGACAGATTATATGTTATATCCTTTGTAACAGCATGAGAGCATCTTAGCTTATATTTCTAGCAATGTAAGTATTGGTCAAATTTAGTTGACGACTATAATTTTCCTTTCCGGTATAACGTTGCAAATAACTGTGTATTATTTTTGTACACATATAAGCAATAGGCTGACTCATGCATACATTTTTATGATTAATATATATACTCTGATAGGCGAGCTATCTGGCCTTAGTGAAGATAGCTACGCAAATAGCAACACTGGCCGGTCAGTCTAAGGAATTCTCTGTTCGGTTTTCAGGGTGATTGCAGCCCCTATCAGAGTATAGTTACGTGAGTTACGTGCTTTGTAACAGCGTTGTGGCATTTAAACCCCTACTTCTAGTAATGCAGGTTTTATTGAGACTCCTACACAAATCTAGTTGACGGCTATCACTTTTCTTTACATAGTTACGTTCCATACAGTTGTTTTAATTATTTTTTTACACATATAGATGATCTACTAAGTCATACATATATATATGTATATATATATATATATATATATATATATGTACAGATATATATTATATATATATATATATATTATATATATATATATATATATATATGTACAGATATATATATATATAATATATATATATATATATATATAATATATATATATATATAGATAGATAGTTACAGTCATACCTATACCTCATTTTTAACAGGTGAATCATATTTTGTATGTGTATATATACACAAAAAATAAGTCTAATAGAGGTGACATTTTATGGTTTAATCCGGTGTTCGGATTGCACGAAGCATTTACAATTTCTAGGAAGATTTTTCTTTGCATTAGATAGACATTTTCCTAATTCTAATAAATAATATGGAATTTTTACAGGCTTATTGTGAAACTGAGCTGTTAAACGTCGAGTAACCTAGGATACCATATTCAAAAAGGTAATAGACAGCTGAAACTTGCAATCCCACACTTTCATTATATTGACTGGCAGGTTTACATTTCAGTTGTTTGCATAAATTATATAGGCCTTTAATAACTTGTATATTTGTATAGTTGTTTACGTAAAATGAAAGGGACTATAGAATCGATCTACTTTCCATTACGTAATGATATACAAATGTACCTGCTAAACCTATTCATAAAATTTAATATGACTTGGATTTCAATAACGTCATAATTAAGCGTAAACGGTTATATTACGATGTGTAGAAAGAGGCAGGTCTAAACGAAAAACCCAAGAAGATTACACTAGATTTATTTTTGTCAGATGGATGTTCTGAACTCTGAATGAAAAGATGTAAACAGAGAAAATTTGACAAGATTGCGTAATTGGAAAATAATTTGTGGAAATGCACGTACATATTGTCATTCACGGGAGTAGGAATGAGGATATGTTTGAATAGGTATAGATGCGTATGTATGTATGGAT
>NC_043008.1:61492574-61495074 GCF_006345805.1 Octopus sinensis
AATTGTATTAGCTGCAATTAGAAAATACTCATGTTATTCATCATTCCAGAATTTACTGTCGCAGTATTTCAAAAACAATACGTTTTAGAAAAAGATACATCAAACTACAAGTCATACACTAAGGCATTTTTGCATCGAAGCTGCTTCAAACTTAGTTGTATATGTATCTAAATGTTTGCGGTTACATGCTTAAGCAGTAGTAAAAATGTATGTATAGGATATTCTACAAATATTGTAGAGTAGGGTGATAATGGGAATGTAAACGTTGTTATTATATGGTTAGATATCTGATATCTGTTCCTTTTCAGTATTTCCATAATACCTATGAACGTGATTTCAGTTTCGTGCAGAAGTACACCAACATCTACATAAACTTGACATATACACATGCATAATCTATCCTGTGTTCTTTTACTGTAACATTTTATAAGAACTTGCATAATGTATGTTATTTTATAGTCCATAAACAGAAATCGAATGATAAAACATATGCATATGCAGACTAAGAAACTGAGGCATAAAAGTGCAAATACTAAAATAACAACGAAATATGCACAACTGTGAAATAAATATATACATTTATTTAAACACTCAAAAATCACCACATATAGGCTCCACTGTAACAAAATGAAAAAAATACACAGAGACAAGCCCACAAACGCGGAAGCACACACAAGACAGCATCAAGTTTCTAAATGTCTCTCACACCTCACTTACCCTATTTTCTTTCTCACACACGGTCTCTCTCCCTCTCCTCTTAATATATATATATATATATATATAATATATATATATTTATTATATAGAAGGAGCTTCTACAGGACTAGTACCTGTTTCATTCATTCAGAGAAATCTTCAGGAAGCTATTTCAAGAATTGTATTAGCATTTATACATTTAGGCAGTTTAAAGGAGTGGTGGTGGGGGACTTTTTTGGGGGTAGGCATAGCGCAAAATATCATACTTGGGGGAGTGGTCAAGGAGTCAGTGGTAAGTTAGATGAAATAGAATACATAAAAAATAAAAAATAAAAATAATAAATAAAAAAATGTGTGCACATACATACATAAACACATATACATACACACACACATACGTACACATATGTGCGCCTATACATACCTACACATACACACATACACATACATATATATATACATATATACACACACACATATATATATATATATATATATTTATATATATATATATACTATATATATATATATATACACAATCCAATACAGGCCCATTCCCTAATTTTAATTTTATTATCTTCATTTATTACTTTTGTTATCTTTGATCGCTAGAGCAAGGATCCTGGCGATGGCAGCATGTCCAAATTGTCTGTCTACTAGAAGGCAAGTACTCGTTCCCGCACGCACACTCATTAGCACGTACATACACCCATTCGTACACTCATACACATACACGTACGCACGCGTTATATTCATACATACAAACATCTACATACGTTCACGTATATACACATACGTACTCGTACCTACAGATTCATGTCTACACTTTAGGAGGCTAGTCTATATATATACACCAATAAATATACATATATTATATATATATATATATATACATATATATATATACACATATACACATACACACACACACACACATATATATACACCTACATACAGATACATATCTATATATATATATATATATACCCACACATACATGTACACATATATATATATATATATACATACATATATATATATATATATATATACATATATATATATATATATATATATATACATACATACATACACACACACCCATATATATACACACACATATACATCACATATATATACATACACAAATATAACACCCATATATATATATATATATACATATATTCACACATACATACACACACCTACATACATATACAACACAACACATACATACGTAAACATACATACATACATCCATACATCCATACTTACATGACTTATACGCATACACACACCCCCATCTATAATATATAATATATATATATATATATATATACACTCACACATACATATACAAATATACGCCCACACACATACATCTACACTATAACGCATACATGCACATACACATGTACATGCGTACCCATACACGTGCCCACACGCACATCATCCATTTATATGTACACACACACCATATACACCGTGTGCAAGCATACATACATACTCATACACGCACACATACTTACATATACATATATGCACACACTTACACACATATATACATACACATATACATGCATACATACATATATGCATACATACACATACACGCACTACACATATACACATGCGTACCCATACACGTGCACGCACGCACGCGCATCCATATATATACACACGCACGCATATATATACACGTGTGCAAGCATACATACATACTCATACACGCGCACATACTTACATATACATATATGCACACACTTCCACACATATTACATACACATATACATGCATACATACA